>NW_020229955.1:860000-942500 GCF_003227715.2 Harpegnathos saltator | reverse complement strand
CCGGACGCTGTATTATATCGCGGACAATATCCGCGCGCGCCTGTTGTATTCGGAGCGACGAGCGTTTCGCGACGGGCACGCTCGAGTTAATAAACTTGCTACGAGAGGATAATGACAGGCCCGCTCGTATCGAATTCGCTTGCACGTCTCTTCACTGCGGATGCGAATCAGCGTGCTCTCGTCTCCTGTTGGAATTTCGACCGTGGTCACGTGTAAATGTCTGGAGATGTGCGAGAGTATGTCGGCGGACGTATATATATATATATATATATATATATATATAGGGTTCGTAAAGTTCTGTTACTTTGTGACCTCAAATTTGACCTCGACCTCGACCTCGAAGGTCATTTGAAGGTCAACTTGCGTTTTTAAATGGGAACCCCTATTTTTTATTACACTGTTTTTTTTCTACCAGGTAATTTGAACAACTGTTGTTATATATATATATATATATATATGGTTCAACTTGTACAGTTTTTCTTCCGACAAATAGTTAGCGAGATATCGTAAGTTAAATATCGAAAAAGTTATCGAGTTTCCCTGAAATATCTTAAAAAATATTAGGCGGGTGAAAAAATGTTTTGGACAACAGTTGTTCAAATTACCTGGTAGAAAAAAAACAGTGTAATAAAAAATAGGGGTTCCCATTTAAAAACGCAAGTTGACCTTCAAATGACCTTCGAGGTCGAGGTCGAGGTCAAATTTGAGGTCACAAAGTAACAGAACTTTACGAACCCTAAAGTATTTTTGTTCGGGTCATTTTTCCCTATAATGCATAGATTCTGAGATAGGGGGGGGGGATCCGTTACTTTTGGAAAACTTGGTATATAAAACTGCATACATATATTATATAAACATAGCAAGAATGTGAGAGACGGATGTATAATGCTACACTGTTGAGAATGCCGAGTACTATTCTCTGAATTCCTTAAGGGGGGAATTACGCGCGGAAGGCCGTTTTCAAGGCTATTTTTACGAATTTTTTTTAACAGAAACGGTAAGATCAACGGACTTGAAATTTCCGCAGTGTATTCACTAATGTTCAAAGTATGAAATAAATTTTGATTGAATCACAAGAACCGATCCAATTTGTAATTATAGGTAAAAATGCAGTTATCCGTTTGCGAGCTCTATGTTTGCTGTCGATATAACTCCAGGTCTTTCACTATTCTAAAAGCAAAGAATGAGATGGATTATTAAAATAATACGGTTGCCAAAATGTAGCCCGTACCAAAATGAAGGCAGTGAAGCCAAGTTTGGAAAAATAATGGCTGTACAAACAAAAGGTATCGAAAATAAAACTTTAATTCAACTTGTAATCATATTTAGAAGAAAAATGAATAAGGGTAGGGGCGAAAATTGCATGTCTACTGTGTATTGTGTAAAAATTTCAAGTTATTCGGCTCAGTAGTTTTTGCGTAATCGTGTCGACAGTTTAAGAAAATGGTGCTTCCAGATAAACGCGTTTAAAGTTTCGTGTGTACTTACCATATACGTAGTAACTTTATTTTATACTTTGAACATCAATGAATATGCCGTGAAAATTTCATGTCCACTGATCCTACCGTTTCCCGTGGAAAAAATTCGTAAATACAGCCTTGAAAACGGCCTACTCCGCATGTAATTTCCTCCTTAAGGCAAACTCTTCCTCGGAACGGAGTCAGAGACTTCACTGGGAGCGGCAGCGAAAATATCGCCACTCGAAATCGCGAGAATTGTTATGAATGTTCAGCTTCAACTTCGGATGAATTCTTAATCCGTAAAATGTTTCAATCTATTAGAGAGCGCGTTTGTTTCCACAACGATGGCATACATCCCTGGCAGATTCCTCCTTCCGTTTGGAATGAAAATATTCACCCGACGACTTCGAACGAAGAATTCACACTTTGTGCGAGAGCAAAAGGTCGGGCGAATTCGAGCGACTCGGCAGTCGCTTACCTTTGCGGCTGAAATTTCACTCGAAGGAATGTAGAGAGCGACTAAATACCGTAAGTAAGTACGCGGCGAGTACCAGGCGCTAAACGCCGAAATTGATCAAGTGGCTCGTCGTGTTCTTTCGCGAATGCAATTAGCGTCGCTTCCTTCGAGGTATCGCACGAAACAGGTGACGGCAAGTTAAGGCGGGGGGAAAGTTCGATCGCGTCTGGATGCGGTACGTGTCCGTCGTGAACGGTCCACAGCGCCGGATGCACGTAGCTCGACGAGGAGAAGAGAGCCCCTACGTGCCTGCCGACGCAGCCTCACCCCAAAGGCGAGGGGTTAACCCGGCACGAGGGCTCAATATATATTAAGATCCGCGAACCCCTCGGACTAAAAGTTCGTAGCCCTCCTTTGGCCGCCTGCTCGTCGGAGTCTTCCTGCAGTCTCTCTCTCTCTCTCTCTCTCTCTCTCTCTCTCTCTCTCTCTCTGTCTCTGTCTCTATCACTCTCACTCACGTTAACCTACCTCCCTCATTCGGGGCTACGCCATCGGAATTGCGATTATGGTGGCGATATTACGCGAAGGGGCAGCTCCCTATCCGTGAGGGAGAGTCGGCGGTGCCGCTGCGTCTACATCTATTTCCTTTCTCCGTTCATCTCCAACGTGAGCTTATTGGCTTTACTTCTGAGCCATCGACTCGTATCTATTTACTGCGACGGTCTGATCCGCGAGAAACCGGAAAGCCATGAGCGGCGCTAGTTCTTTCTCTCTCTTCGCTCCCCTGTCCTCCCACTCTCTCTCTCTCTTTCTCTCTCTCTGAGGGTAGGCAGAGTGACATTCCCTAGGATTGACTCACAGGTAGCTTCCGCGATGGCAACCCACATGGTCCTTTAACGGACCACCCTTTGTCCTCTGCCGTGTTTTATTTTTTTTTTTTGGGCGGAGTTTTGCTCGACCGAGTGTCGAGCCGGGAACGATCGTGGCGAAGCGAGACAAACAGTTGCGCTTTGAAACAGGAGGAAGAATCGATCGAGTCGCTGTTATTTCGCGCAGAGGAGGGGGGATCGCGGCACAGGAATTTCCATTCCGCAACGCGCGAGCGACAGAGAAGAAGGCGGTGTGTACGCGAGCGAGGTGTAACGCTTTAATTCATCTCGCGATTTATCATCGTCGCGCGGGGATGTGGCGTCGCCGCTACCCCCGCGACGAGAATAAACAGCCGAGCAAATCCGAGGCGTTGCAGCACATGCCGCCCCTGCTAGCTGCACGCTCGTCGCCGACGTGCCGCCGCCGCCGCCGCCGCCGCGCCCGCGCCCGCGCCGATGCAGAAAATAGCGAGACAGGTCTACCTGCTGCGAGACGAGGCGAGTCGTGGTGGGTAGCGGCGCGATCGATACCTGCCCACAAAGACGCTAACCGCGGCATAGTTTCCGAAGCATCGAATACTTATCGATCGATGACTATCGCGCGCCACGGAAACGCACATTTTCCCACAATTTATACTTAATGCGAGGAGGGAATAACCGTGTTTGCCCGGAAAAGAAATCGCCCTCGAAGAAACTACCCCCGCGCTGCTCCATCAGAGTCGGAGATGTCGCTGCTCTATGTTAGGCTTAGTCTAGAATTGATGATTTAAGCTTTAAGAACTTGACCAATTATAGTCGGAATATTCTCCTTAACTTTGATTGTGATTGGTCAGTTTCTTAATGCTTAAGGTTTAAAGTGCTTATTTAACATGTTGGGAATTGCCCGATTTATTTAAGGCTAGAAATTACAACTTAAATTGGTACTTTAAGCCTTAAGTCTGAAGAAATTGATCAGTCACAGACAATGTTAAGAAGAATATATTCGACTACAATTGGTCAGTTTCTTAAAACTTGAATCATCATCTATTGTAGACGAGACCTGATGCAATCGATAAGGTTAAGGAGAGAATTACATGCGAAAGGCCGTTTTCGAAGCAATTTTTCTAACAGAAACGGTAAGATCAATGGACTTGAAATGTTCACAGTGTATTCATTAATGTTGAAAGTTGACAAAATAAATTTTATTCAATCACAAGAACCGATCCAAAATTTGTAATTATAGATAAAAATGCAATCATCCGCTTGCGAACTCTGTGTTTGCTGTTGACATAATTGCGGGCCTCTCTCCTTCTCTCTCTCTCTCTCTCTCTCGCTCATTACTCTGAAACCACAAACTGAGAAAGATTTTTCAAATATACCGTTGCCATTAAAACCGTGCCAAAATGAAGGCAGTGAAGCCAAGTGTGGAAAAATAATGACTGTACAAAAAAAAAAAAGGATCGAAAATGAAACTTCTTTTCAACCTGTAATCGTGTTTAAAAAAACTGAATAAAATAATGTATAACTGTGTTCGAGGTAGAGACGAAAACTACATGTCTACTGTATATTGTGTAAAAATTTCAAGTTATTCGGCTCAGTAGCTTTTGCGTAATCGTGTCGACAGTTTAAGAAAATGGTGTTTCCAGATAAACGTTTAAAGTTTAAAGTTAGATAGCGTTTGAAGTTTTATGTGTACTTTCCATGTAGATAGTAACAAATTTATTTTATACTTTGAACATTAATGAATATACTGTGAAAATTTCAAATTTCCTGCCGTTTCTGTGTTAAAAAAATTTGTAAAAATAGCCTTGAAAACGGCCTGCTCCGCAGGTATAATTCCCTTCTTAAGGATCAAATGGAAGCAAATTTCCAAATCTTCGTCTCGTGTATATACACACGTACGGAGATTTAATAAAACAAAATACATTACGTAGTGATGTAAAAAACCTCCTACATCGAATCGCATTTCTTAAGAAGAGAAGACGCATGAGAAGACGATCGCGAGCGTCTCGCTTTCGCTGCTTCACGTCGTCGTCAATGTGTCGGTAATCGAATTCAAGGTTATTTATTATTGAGAAAGGAGCGAAAAGAAGGACGAGATCGCACCGCACGCGTGCGAATAACACAACTGCCCCGTGGCAATATAACCCGTTCCATAATTTTATAATTTCTCCGCACGTAGTTTACGTACAGACAGAAATGTCGCGCGCGTGAGAGATGAAGTGTCAAAAGACGGCTTGATTGCGCCGCAAGTTTCTCTCGGGACACACGAGCCCGTTTACGCAAATCGCCCAGATTGTGTATCACGCGAGATACACGCGGGAATAATACGCGGGGGAAAATTAGTTTCGCCCAAGTCGGTGATACGTGACGACGACGACGACGACGTTCTCTCGCTGCAAGCAGCGCGGCAGCAAGACCGACGTTTCCGCGAGCGGCGAATGAGAAAAGTGTCGCGAACCCGTCTAGAATGCGCGCATCTGCACGCACAACTGCGGAAACGAGGCCGTGGGATTGCCGCGGATAAGGCCGGGTTAATCGTCTCCTTTCCTTCTATCCGATGAGCAATTTCACGGGGACGATCGCGCGCTCGCCAGTGGGAAATCCGTCTCGCCGAAAAATCGAAGCGGCGCGTTGGAAAAAGGAAAAAAGCGAGAGGGAGAGGAAGAGAAGAAGAGAGAGAGAGAGAGAGAGAGAGAGAGAACGAGACGCGCGTTCGCGATCCAATTAAATGCTGCGCGGCGTTAACGACGCGAGCCTCCCTCCTCCGCACCTCCTCTTCCTCGCAGCTTGGGCGCGATAAAAGAAGGAGGAGGCATAGACGCGCCTCTCCGTTGGAACCTTCCCGGCGAGAAGAGAAGGCGGAGGAGAGGATGAATTTTACCTCGTCCTAATGAAATTTCCCGGGCGATAAAGAACCGCGGCGAAAGCGTCGAAATAAACAGCGGCTGTGTGGTGGCTGATGGCGGTGGTGCTGATGGTGGTGATGGTGGTGGTGTGATGCATTCTCTCTTTCTTTCTCTCTCTCTCTCTCTCTCTCTCTCGCTCGCTCGCTCGCCTCTCTGATAACCCTCGGCTACGAAAGGCGGTCTCGCCGAATCGTGAAACGGAACGGCGGGGGATCAGGAGCATCGCGCGCGCGAGGAGATATCTCGAGGGCGAGGAGGGCGGGGGAATAGAATATAGTCCCCCCCCCCCTCCGCGCTGGAGGGATAGAAAAAAGGCGGACGAGCAAGTGCGAATTTTCATCGGCGTTTGATTTTCATGCGTGCGCGGGAAAGGGGGGGGCGCGTCCCCCTGCGCGCGATAACGGGACCTTTTCTTACCGCTTAATTACCGCCGAACGTCGCGATATTTCATCGCGTAAGAAGTGCAAGCACACAGCGAGCCGTCTGCTCGCTCGTTCGCTCGTACGTGCACACACGAGGGCATAAATCCGGTTTCGCAAACCTCGCTAAAAACTATTAATTGCGATCGGAGGCGTGCGAAAGGCAGCGGCAGGATCGTAATTCGAAGCGTGGACGACGCGAAATGCGGAACTGTGCGCTCCTGCCGGGGTCTTCTGCGCCGGCTACCGGTGCTTTCGGTTGCGCTGAAAAAGCTTTTTTTCGCCGGCACCGCTTTAATGAAATTTTTTCGACCTCGTCATCGTCCCCGTAATAATCTCCCTTTTGCAACCGGGTAGCCGCGGCGCAGCTGAATTTATTGCAGCCCGCCTGCCGGAAACACGTCCGCGTGGAAATCTTCGGGATAAGAGAGGCTCGAAGCTCTCTACCTCAGTCTACCGTTTTTTGTTACTCCTTACCTGCCGAGTCTTTCCTGTTCCGAGTATAAAATACGCGGGAGCGCGAAGAAGCGCATAAAAAGAGAGAGAGAGAGAGAGAGAGAGAGAGAGAGAGAGAGAGAGAGAATAAAGTTGAGTTGGGGCGGGAAGGAAAAAGAGAGAGTGTATGTTATGTGCGCGAGGAGAGAGGAGGACGAGAAGGAGGAGGAGGAGGAGGAGGAGGGGAGAAAGAGAGGTGTTCAGGTGACGACGACGACGACGACGATGGATCCTTCTTGCCCCGGTCGGAACTTTTTGCGGTCGCTCCTCGGGACGAGCCCGAGAGAGAGTCGAGGGGGGCAATAAAACTAATGGTAACGCGCGCCGGTAATTCCTTGCGGTCTGTTTGTCGCAAGTCGACGACCTGGCCTCTCCGCCTCGTCATTTACCGAGGTAGGACGGCCAATGTCGGCACTGGCGACAATGACGACGACGACGACGACGACGACGATGGTGACAACGTCGTCGTCGTCGACGGCGGAAGAGCGGTTCCTGGCATTCGCTGGCGCGACACAGAGAACTGGGTTAGAGTCGCTCGTGAGTCTTAGAGTGCCGCCGAACCGCCCTCGACAAGGACAGGGTCCTCGAGAGAGAGAGGGAGGGAGAGAGAGAAAGAGGGAGGGGGAGAGAGAGAGAGAGAGACTTTGTCATTCTCAAGCCTGGTGTGTCTACATCGACTATAATCGCCGGTTCCGTTAGTTGTAACCGACAAATAGCCGAGAAAGAAAAGAGAGATCGCCGTACAAGAGGCCATACTCGATCTTTCAATTCCGTCTCTTCATTTTTGTTACAGTGGGTGGAGGAGTCCTTCACGAACTTCGACAAGGGCATCAATTGGCGGAGTTACGTGGTGTGCGACGTGGCGTACAACAACGTGAACAATTGGCTGTGGACGCCCTTCGTGGAGAGGGGCCCGGCGAACCGCATGTATATAGAAATCAAATTCACGACCCGCGACTGCTCGCTGTTCCCCGGGAACGCTCTCAGCTGTAAGGAGACCTTCAGTCTGCTGTACTACGAATTCGACGCAGCAACAAAGGAGCCGCCTCCGTGGGAGCCGGACAGCTACAAACTTATCGGTAAGCGATGATATAATCATAATAAGCGTGAAAATCTGAAGAGTTCGCTCCGCGGTGATAGCGGCAGATAGAGCGGTGAGAGAGAACGACCTGGAGAAAAGCAGATTTCACAGACGGGGGGGAATATTGCGTGCGTTTGTCGAAGGAAGGCAAAACCTGGCCAGGTGTCAGGCGTGCGAGATTACAGCGCACAGATTACAGAAAAGGGGGGAATTCAGGAATCCGTCGGAAGGAGAATCCCAGCGATGACAACATTGACAATATTGAAACTGCGTTCAATTGATATAGCTGTTAATATGCGGTTAATTGACATTGAGCTGTAATTTTCCGCGCGTATCTCTCGCTCGACCGCACTCGGCTCGGTCGGTGTTTGATATCTGGGACGCTTTTCCAAAGCGACGATCTGACATTTACAGGTCGCATAGCCGCGGGCGAGGGCAGGTTCAACACGAACACGGAGGTGGTGATAAACACGGAAGTGAAATCGATACCGGTGACGAAGAAGGGCGTTTACTTCGCGTTTCGCGATCAGGGCGCCTGTATATCGATCTTGGCCATCAAGGTGTACTACATCAGCTGTCCGGAGGTCTCGGTGAACTTCGCCCGTTTCCCGTCCACGCCGACCGGTCGCGAGGTCACTTTTATCGAGCAAACGATCGGCACCTGCGTCGCCAACGCCGTCATAATCGAGAACCCGATCTTCCTCTGCAAGGGAGACGGAAAATGGTACCTTCCCACTGGCGGATGCCACTGCAAGCCGGGCTACCAGGCCGACGTGGACAAGCAGGAGTGCAAGGAGTGCCCGATAGGCAAATACAAGCACGAGTCGGGCTCCCACATCTGCGAGCTTTGTCCGGATCACAGCAAAGCCTCTGATTACGGTTTCACGGAGTGTCGTTGCGACCCGACGTACTATCGAGCGGAGAAGGATCCCAAGAACATGGCCTGCACGCGTGAGTGTTGATTCAGTCACGCTCCTCAATCTCTTCGTAGTGATTGCCCAACTTTCAATTAGTACCCTGAATCAGAAAATTTTTAACACACTTCTCCCGGTTTGTTTGTTTGGAAATTGGAAAAGTTGAAAGTTACAAAGGTAACTGCACAGACGTTGCATCGGGTGCGATAACACCCGAAACTTTCGTAGAATTCAGTTCGGTCATCTTCGCTGAAAGTAATTAGATCTAGATTTATCAAAGAGACAACTCTTTGTTTCCATATGTGATCGCGTTATTAGCTGCTTGAATGTATCGAATTAGTTAGCGTATTAGTTTGCGTGGCAAGAGGAGGAGAGGAGATGGGAAAGATTTTTCGAGGAGATCGTCTTCCGCGAAAGAATCTTCTTGAAGAATCGTACTTCTTGCAGAACCACCTTCGGCGCCGCAAAACCTGACTGTCAACTTTGTCGATCAGTCGACGGTGATTCTTTCCTGGAACACGCCGCACATGCAGGGTGGCAGGTCCGATACGACGTACAGAGTGGTCTGCGACGCCTGCAGCATGGGCGTCAAATACATTCCCAACACCGTGAGTTTCCGTCAAAGTCATAGCACGTAGGCTACTTGCAGTTTTACGGATTACTAGCAGTAGCAGTCTACCGCGTTCGACTGCCGCTGGTAGTCGAGCAGTGGTTGAGACAGAGAGAGTTGAGAGAGAGAGAGAGAGAGAGAGAGAGAGAGAGAGAGAGAGAGAGAGAGAGAGAGAGAGAGCTACTCTCAGGTTAGAGAGACTTGACGCGGAACCGCTTTGATTTTCCCCACGCAGGAGATCTTCAACGATACGAAGATCACGATAACCGGTCTGAACGCGGTGACCACTTATCGCTTCCAAGTCTTCGCCGAGAACGGTGTATCGTCGTTGGCCGGCAAGTCGGAATACGTGGACATCACCGTTACCACGGAGGCGAGTGTGCCGAGTCTGGTGAGCAACGTCAGGATCACGAGCGTCAAGAGCTCGGAGCTCAGTATCAGCTGGGACGCGCCGGTCATCGAAGTCGGCGGCGACAGTGATCTCGTGGAGAGATACGAAGGTCGGTCAGAAGTTGATACGCTTTTTCACCGCAGTCATAGTGCGTGCATGTATGTTAGATAAGGCGCGCGCTGTGACTCGCACGTGGCGTGATCAATTCTCCAAATTGTCGCGCTCAATCGAGCGCGCGCGCGCGCCGCAGGGTGATTGGGTAGCGGCAAGGGAGGGAGGGAGGGAGGGAGGGGCACGGCAGCAACGGGGAAAGGATTATAATCGTCTCGATATCTCTGACACAGTGAGGTGCTACCCGCGCTACGACGACGCCACTAATGCAACCGTCATTCAAACGTCCGAGCTGTCCGCCACGTTCAAAGGTCTCAAGCCTTCTACGGATTACGCGATACAGGTTCGCGCCAAGACCACCCGCGGCTGGGGCGAATACACGCCGGTGGTATTTAAGAAGACACCCCACGCGATGGGTCTAGGTAAGCGTGAGCGGCATTCGGATACATTTCGCAATCCGCCGAGCCGTATCTTTAATGTGAGCATTTACGCAGACTACGTTGGCGAGAACGATAACATGCAAGTTAGAATAATCGCAGGGGCGATCGTCGCTGTGGTCGTGCTACTCGTGATCATTATCATCATGACCGTACTGATCCTCAGAAGGTAATTGAATCACGCTCTCACTACACCTAATAATAAGAGAGCACGTCTCCTCGGAGAAAGAGGGAGACGTTGCCCGTGGTTATGCAATTGAACTCTATATAGAATCGACACGTGTATCGAATCACGCAGTTGCTTCGCGCGAGTTATTCAACTGTGCGTGCCTGTGTCTTGGCGCGCGTTAAGTTGCTGCTTTTCAGTTATTCCGCTCAATGCAACTGATATCATGCGATTTCGATGCAGCAGGGCCTCGGATGAGTGCAACAAGAAACAGCCGAGCGACTGCGACACCCTGGAGTACAGAAACGGCGAAGGTACGTTGGTCCGATGCCGAGACGGCACCGGCTTTTCTCTCTTTTATAAGATTTATTGTCGCTACTCTTATCATCCCCCGCCCCCCTCGCCCAACGTCACGTTTCATAGTTGTCTCATTGCGCCTATAATCGTGTCTTGTGACTAATATATTGGAGTACCACTGGCCCCCCCACCCACCCTCTCGCCCCCCTTTAGATCCAGCAAGCAATCGAAACTACTGCCCCTCTCGTATACAGACAAAACCACGTTGTACAATGGACGTTTAAACAACTCCCCCCCCCCCCGTACCGTAGAGGTCTTTTTGCGAATGAAAGAGAGAGAGTGAGTGAGTGAGTGAGTGAGTGAGTGAGAGAGAGAGAGAGAGAGAGGGGGAGAGAAAGAGAGAAAGAGAAAGAGCGACAAAGACACATAGCTAAATGTTCGTTCGTATAGACAAAAAAAATGCGAGCGAAGAGAGAGAGAGAGAGAGAGAGAGAGAGGGAGAGGGAGAGAGAGAGAAAGCAGTCGAAGTTCTCCGAAATAGCCGCGATATACAGGGACGTAAAGTGAGAAACGATCGCTTTCGACCGAAATTCACACGATCTGGCCCGCAGCCTGAGTGCCATTATTCTAACCAAATTCTTTCGATTCTTTCTTTTCATGTGCGATTCCCCTAATCTATCGAACCTGCCTCCATGAAAAATCCATGAAAAAACCCAATGAAACAATGTACACAATCGCCTGCTACTACAGGACTAGTTGTGACCTACAGTAAGTCTTCTCCAACACCTCAAGTTTTGTTTCTAGGAATTCAGTTTTGTGTAGATTATTTTTGCAACCCCTGTACTCTGCATCTCCGATTCAAGACACTCTCAAACAGATCAGACTTGCGCTTTTGCACACGCGCTCGTACACACACATACCATGAATTACACGCACGCACTCACGCACGCACTCACGCACGCACGCACGCACGCACACGCGCACGCACGCACAAACGGACAATAAACGTGATGTACATACATATACGCGCGCGCGTACACACACACACACACACACACATGTGCGCGCCAAACAGTTTTGCACACACGACCGAGTTCACTTCTCAGAGACATTGTGCGTGCCCGCGCATTGTGCTTGCGTATGTTCGTTCTATCGCATCGTTTGTACGTTGCGTATTAAAATTGCATGCGTATCATTTGTCAGTGTGTCGATGTCATTAGTGTATGCGCTTTTTAGACTTGCATTCGTTCCCGTTCGGAAAGGAAGCCGAGAAAGAACAAAAACGACAAACGCATAAGCAGAAAGAGCGAAACCACGGGGATCGAAGAGAGCGTAACTTCTCTTTTTTCGCTTCTTTTTTCCCCAGTCACGCGTCACTCATCGAATATCGGGAACAGTGAATTGGATTACGCATTCATAACGGCCGCGATCGAGAGTCGAGGCGTTTTTCTTTTTTCTTTTTTCTTTTCTATTTTTGTTCCTTAATTTCTGCCGTTTCTCGCTTTTACGTTCATCAGAAAGAAAAAGGAAAGGAAGAAGAAAAAAATATGAAAAAACGAAAGAAAAAGTTCATCACCGTACACCCGCCGCTTTGTTCTTGTTTTGCTGTTTGTCAATTAGTGTGTTGGTTGTTGTGTTGTTCACAGTGCACTGCAAAATGGACAGTTCACCGATTGTGACAACCCATACCAACAACAAGAGCAAGTCCTCGCGTAAGTCCTTTGTCTCCCATGGAAATTCCGGCCAAAATTCTTCGAGCGAGAAAAACCGCGCGGACACGCCCGAGAGAACGACATTTATATTTATGAGAAAAAACATTTTATATATATATATATATATATACACACACACACATATATAAATATATACATATATATACACACACACATATATAAATATATATATATATGTAACGGATAATATTTATATATGTATATATAAGTGATAGAGAGATAAATCTAAATATATCAGCCATAACTCTCGCGCACCGACACTCTCGTACACTCACTCCGAGTTCTCCACGTATTACGTACTATGATTTCGCTTTAGTTTTGCGCTGGCACACTCCGTTCTCTGTTCTTTCTATACTCACTGTCCTAGTTGTATGTGCGATATGGATGAAAAGTCCGGAAAAGAAGACTGTGTATAAGAGCATGCCGCGGCCCCGTGTCTCGCAAGCATGCAATTGCATTATGTTCTCTTGCATCTAGTTTTTCATTTCTGATTTTTTATTTCTCTTCTCTCAGGTGAGATCGTGCTTTCCGCGATCGCTTCTTTATCTCGGTATAGCTGTGGAAGATGCTCGGATGCAACGAGACGATTCGAGAGTAGACGAAAATAATGGGACCGGGAGGGCGGGGGCGGGGTGGGGAGAAAAGTAGCGGTGCAATTTGAACGACGAAGGAGGGAACGAATGAAAGAGAGAAAGAGAGAGAGAAAGAGAGGAGAAAAAGAAACTGTTCGAATCGTCTCGAGCGTCCGGGGCGTCCGTCGCTGAACGGCGTTGTTCACACTGGATTTTTCGGATGTATCGCAACGATCGTCGTTCGACGATCGATACTCTTTTTGGCATACGGGCATGCGAAAAATCGTGCTTTGTTGATTAGCATGTGTCGATTGGCTATGCGCGAGTTAGCGTACATAGATACACGGTCTCGGCTCGAACATTAAAACAGATCAGATTCTAAGATAGAACACAGAGAAACGAGAAAGAAAGATAGAGAGGGAGAGAGGGAGAGAAAGGGGGAGAGAGAGAGAGAGAGAGAGAGAGAGAGAGAGAGAGAGAGAGAGAGAAAGAGAGAGAGAGAGAGAGGCTGAGAGAGAGAGAAAGAGTGGAAGAGAGAGGGAGAGTACGTGACTCTTTCGCTAATTGCGGGACTAGCAGAGGAGACGTTACATCTCACTTTTAGAATCCACCTGCGTTTGGCTTTCTTGGTTGTGTCTTGTTTAATTTTTTGGTTCTCTCTTTTTTTTTCTTTTTTATTTTTTATTTTGGAAATTTGAACTCGCTGACGAGAGCGAATGAGTGTGAGTGTTCCTTTTCTTCGTTCTTTTTTTTTTTTTTCTTTTCTTTTCTTTTCTTTGTGCGGGATGACACGGTTGGCCGACGTTTTTAGAGCGAATGTCTGGCGCGCGGTTTAAAGTTTCCGCAAATCAAAATTTCGCGCACGCACTCCGGCCCTCGTGTTAATATAATGAACTCTGTTTTCGTGACGTTGCAGTGACCACGCCGCTGTTCACACCTGCAGTGGGGGTCGCCGCGGCAGGCGCAGGCGGCACAGGCGGCGCAGGTGCCAGGAGCTACGTGGACCCTCACACCTACGAGGACCCGAATCAGGCCGTGCGAGAATTCGCCCGCGAGATCGACGCCGGATACATCACGATAGAGGCCATCATAGGTAGGCTCCTTGGTTTGCGTATTATTCTCGGGTCTCGATAGCTCGCATCGATGTCTATTACCGTCCGCGATAACACGCAGCTCGACGTTCAAACAGTCGCGTTGGAATCGGAACGATTACAGACCGATTACATTCTCGCCGGCTATCTCTCTGTCTCTTGTGACCGCAGGTGGTGGTGAATTCGGCGATGTCTGCCGAGGGAAACTGAAATTACCGCCGGACGGGCGGACGGAGATAGACGTGGCCATAAAGACTCTCAAGCCAGGCTCTGCGGACAAAGCTCGTAACGACTTCCTGACAGAAGCGTCGATAATGGGACAGTTCGAGCATCCGAACGTGATATTCCTGCAGGGTGTGGTGACGAAGAGCAATCCGGTGATGATCATCACGGAGTTTATGGAGAACGGCAGCCTGGACACCTTCCTGCGGGCGAACGATGGCAAATTTCAGGTCTTGCAGTTGGTGGGCATGCTGCGCGGCATCGCCAGTGGCATGCAATATCTCGCGGAGATGAACTACGTGCATCGCGATCTCGCCGCGCGGAATGTACTGGTCAACGCAGCCCTGGTCTGCAAGATCGCCGATTTCGGGCTGAGCAGGGAGATCGAGAGCGCCACGGAGGGAGCCTACACCACCAGGGTGAGCGAGCAATCCGATCAGGCCCGTCGAATCAAAGTCGAATTCGCGGTCGATCTTGGAGAGCAACAAGATCCAGACAGCACACACGCTTCGAAACGACGTCTCAAAGACGTCCAGTGAAGATGCCTTTACTTATTTTGAACGTCTTCCGACGTTCCTCGAGACACCTCGCTCGCAGTTTAGAAGCTGCTGCTGTCTGGGAAGAATCGAACGCCATCGTTTTTCTCCCGGTAGCCCTCGTTGATTAATCTCGCCTCAATCGTTTCCACGCAGGGCGGAAAGATCCCGGTACGGTGGACGGCACCGGAAGCGATAGCGTTCCGGAAGTTCACGAGCGCCTCCGACGTCTGGAGCATGGGCATCGTGTGCTGGGAGGTGATGTCGTATGGCGAGAGGCCGTACTGGAACTGGTCGAATCAGGACGTGATCAAGTCGATCGAGAAGGGCTACAGGCTTCCAGCGCCGATGGACTGCCCGGAGGCGATCTACCAGCTGATGCTCGATTGCTGGCAGAAGGAGCGCACCCATCGGCCCACTTTTGCCAATCTCACGCAGACTTTGGACAAGCTCATACGAACCCCGGACACGCTGAGAAAGATCGCTCAGAACAGGTAAAGACACACACGTCCCACTCGTTCACCGATTCATTCGCGAGTGATCGCTTAAACGAATAACAGACGCTGATGCGCGATAGGATTGCAGGATGTTCTCCGTGAAACACGGACTTGTCAGCGCGTTGAATGCCGCGACGGTCAGCGTCATGATCGCCATCGCGTCTCTCGTCAAGTCGCGTGTAAAGTATTAGCTTGACGCGAAAGATTTTGTCGTTTTTCTCCATCAAATTCTGCTAGAAAATTCCGGTATCAGAAGGAAAATGAGCAATCCTTGCGAGACACTCGTGTCTGAACAAATGTAGAGCGGATATTTGTTTTATTCGTAAAAATTATTAATCCTTCGAAATTGAATGCCAACAAGACGAGATGAAAAATACACACGTCTATTTACCGCTTGCGTCTGCCAATTCGCCAATGAAACTTTCGTATTCGATTAATTCGGGAGTCGACGCGGCAGTCAACGTGTTAGTAATCGCAAAGTGATCTGCGTCAGAAGATCTGTGTCGTGATTTTAGTCTAGTTTAACGCAAACTTCGCACAGACCGACGTTCGGACGACGGGAAATCAAACAGACACGACGCAGAGAATACTTAGTGGAATAAACAATCATCGTGCAACAAAGGAAATTAATATCAATTCGCTTCGAGTGCTTCGAGCGCACGCTGTCGCAGATATAGTTGGTCTCGTTCTTTCATCGGCATTTTATATCGAACGTTATCTTTTTTCCGTTCCCTTCTACGTTACACATCCCGCTCAGAGTCATCTCATGCCTCAAATTCGCGTACAACACACGCCGCATGCCTCTACGTGAGCTAAAACAAATATGACATCGTGTCCATAAATTAATTTCTCTCGACAGCTGATCAGCTTATTTTCGTTACTTCGCCGAGATGCTCGCGCGGATCCACGCTATATTCGTTCTGTTGTGTTTTCTTTTTTTTTCTGTTCCTTTTTTACGCTACTTAGAATGGGCTTTGACAACTGTGGTGGCTCATTGGTGTACGATGTTCCGCACAAGCACACGCATCGTACACGCATATATTATGTGCTCGTGTATGTGTTAACGAAAGAAAGGCCGTGTGTCGGTAGCATTATATTGTATACTCTTGCTCGCGTCGTCGTCGTCGTCATCGTCGTCGTCGTCGTCGTCGTCGTTGTCGTCGTCGTCGTCGTCGTCGTCGTCGTCGTCGTCGTCGTCGTCGTCGTCATCGTGATATCAACCTCAACCTGATTGGCATTACTGGAAGCGGGCATACGTACTGGACTGTCGTCGTTCGCATTCGCTTCTGCTCGTTCGTGCTTCTTCTGACTTGATCGCTGAATATATATATATATATATATTTTTTTTTCATTTTTGTTTTGTCTCTTTCTCTCTTTCTGTCTCTCAAACCTCCAAATGAGGTTTGTCAAAATTTACTCCTACGCATTTGTCTCGAGATTCCTTCGGTTTCCAACACGTGAAAGAGAAAGAAAGAGAGACAGCGAGGGGGAGATTTCAATGCGCGCGGTAAATCGTCAGATTTGCGCCGGAATTTCGCGTATCTCCTTCTCTTTCTTTCTCTTTTTCTCTTCTTTTTTTTCTTTTCTTTTTATCTGCTCACAAATTGATAATATTACAGTAACATCGCACTTTGCGCCGGGAATATTTACACGAGAGTCATATTTCGTCGTATTCTTCTTGAGGGCGGACGCTGCTTTCTCGCTTGAATATACTCGGCCGTACAAGAAACAACACTACGCTCCCCGTCTCTCTTTTCCTTTTTCGTCCTCTCTCTCTCTCTCTCTCTCTCTCTCTCTCTCTCTCTCTCTCTCTCTCTCTCTCTCTCTCTCTCTCTCTCTCTCTCTCTCTCTCTCTCTCTCGCTGTCTCTTTGTCTCTCTCTCTCTCTCTCTCTCTCTCTCTCTCTCTCTCTCTCTCTCTCTCTCTCTCTCTCTCTCTCTCTCTCTCTCTCTCTCTCCTTTTCGCTCACCGTCACGGCGGTGGTTTTTCAGCACTAGCTGACGGGAAAATTAATTTATGGACGAGAGTCTACGTCGTTAGTCAGAGCCACGTAGAACATCTCTCTTCGCGCGTTTTCCCGCGGAAGCATAGCTAGAAAAAGGAAAATCACGCATTACGCGTCGTCGACCTTTTAACAGAGCTTTCAGTCGCTTTCGCCGCTTCTGCCGCTTTCTCTAGCGCGCTCCTCGCGCGTCTACAGTTCGCACTTCACACCCGACGCCAAGTTGCCCCTTGTCGCGAGACGCGCGCGGCTCCACTTCTCACGGTGAATATGCAATAACAACACATGGGCTAGATCTTGCGCTCCGCGTTTTTTGTCGCTTCGCCCGAAACGAGGAGACGAAGAGTCGTACACACCTGCGATCGGCGTGTGAGATATCCACAGGGAATATCCGCGGAACGAAACCGCGCCGGTCACGATATTCCGATAATTTTTTTTCGCACAATTCGAGTCGAATTCGATCGAAACTCACCAATCTTCAGCGAGTACCAAGAGCGAAGCCTCCACCATGAAATATTTTTGTTTTATCCTCCGATCACCCAGCGGACTTCGCGCATTTCGCGTCTTGTTCTTCGTTCCCAACGAAACACGCCGGAAAAGGTGCAAGAAGAGAGGAGAAGCAGGAGGAGTAACTATAATATTCGCGTATATCCGGAAACCATCGCGCACTCTCTTTCTCTCACTTTCTCACTTTTTCTCTCTCTCTCTCTCTCTCTCTCTCTCTCTCTCTTTCTCTTTCTCTCTTCCCTGGGCTAATTCTTTGTGCTTTTGGTTTTGTGGTGTCCTTTGGTACCTGACTACGAACTGCAACCCAACGCAACTGCGACGACCGTATCCGTCCACGACAATCGTCCGTCCGTTCGTCCGTCCTGCCATTGCAGCGTGAGGCCGCCCGCACACAATCCGTACTATGTCACAAGCCACACGGCTGCCGCCCAGGCCGCTGCGGCGGCGGCGGCGGCCGCGGCCGCGGCAGCGGGGACCGCTGCGATGCCGCCACCACCACCACCACCAGGCACGGCGGCGGCGGCGGCCGCCAGCACGGCGGGCCCGTTCGTAGACATAGTCGGCCATCAGGCTCATCAAGCCGGTCAATCAGCGATTGCCGTTCCAGTAATGCCACCAGGAGCCGGCCGTAGCTTACACTATCACACACACGCACTGCCACACCAACAACCACCGCTCACCTATCCCAATTGGGTCCCGTTCACCCACTTCGGCTGAGGGAGGGTACTCGGCGCGCTCGATTTGTCCAGCGAGAACGGGAGATTATCGTTTCGTCGGATAGATCGAAAGAAAGACGAATCTTTAGGCATCGCCTCCGCCCGTGCTTCTAGCCGTGTACTCAGCCTGCCGTCGAATCGGACGCGCGAAACGAAGCTGAAGACGCTGCTGTTCTGTCCTTGCAATTCGCGTTTCTTCACTTTTTCTTGTCTTTTTCTTCTTCTCTCCACCTAACTTCCCCCTGCCCCCATCTTTGCGATCGCGCTAGTCTTAGGGAATCGCGGGGACTATAGGCGTCCCGGCGGGGTAGAACAGGTAGAAATTTGTAATTCTCCGATCTTCTGTCGCGTTCAAACGGCGTCATTAGGTGTGGCGAATGTAGGTAGAGAGTAGTGTCAGAGAGAGAGAGAGAGAGAGAGAGAGAGAGAGAGAGAGAGAGAGAGAGAGAGAGAGAGAGAGAGAGAGAGAGAGAGAGAGAGAGAGAGAGAGAGAGACGCGTCCAAGCGTTTCTCATCGTGCCGTATCGTTGTGTACAAGAGTAGCATCGTCGTAATAAGAAAGTATCTTCTTCTCCGGTGTTTTCTACCGCAGTCATTAACCGAAGTAGCGACTTAACGCGAGCGACGCGGATAACATAACGTAGGGATGTTACATGTTAGTGAGCGTGTAGGGAGAGAATCTTTTACGTTGCGCAACCGAGCAATAAGTCTGAGCCGTGTTTAAACACGTTAGAGCAAACGTACGTTGTCGATTAAGATCGCGAAGATATAAGTGTTCTCAGTCTCTTACTTAAGATATCGTGTATTCGTCTGAACTTCTTAGAGGACAAATCCGAGCATCGAATAGCAATACGTAGGTCGTACGCGATTCAGAACTTAGTAGAGTATGGACGATAATCGAGGAAGGTATGCGTGGAAGCAGCTCTAAAGGTCTTTCAGATGTTCTCGTATTCTATATAATATATTAGCGGCCGTAGCTTTCGTGCGTCACAAGTATACGTAAAAAGAAAAAAAACAAAAAGAAGAGAGAAAGATGATGATATAATTATAAATATATATATATTATGTACACACACACACACACACACACACACATACACACACACACACACACGAACATACACTTACAAACCAATCACACACGCGAGATGTCACGGAACCTCCGCCGCCGGTTCCTCCAGTTGCGAGTTCTTCGCACAATTTAGGTGCGTCCTATCGATGAAGTTTTCGACGAGGGACGGCAAATTGGCCGCAGGAACTGCGGACTGTGGAAACGCGGTCTCTTGGTTCTATGATACGTCGCCCGTATGATAAATCGCAACACCCCGGCACTGTGTACTCACATATAACACACACACACACACACACACACACACAAATACAACACAGAAACACTTCTATATCGTACGATATTTATCGAAGCTGTCGATTGCAGTCTGAAGACTGCAGACTTTTTAGCGTATGTACAGCACGCGTGCAGCCGGTCGACCATTTTAGAATAGTATTTTTATACGTAATATATATACATATATCTTAAACGCGAGGGTGATTATATGTAATTGTCGATTCGTACTGTCGCATCGATGAGGGAGACGACCATAACCGTAAACGTTCAATTCTAAAATATTGCCGAGAGATGCGCGATATAAACAGGAGGAACGTCGCGACACGCCATCGTGAGAAAGAAAAAAACGGCTGATTTACGTAGCTCATCAGTGGGAATTTACGCGCGTGAATTATTATTTTATTTTTTTTTCTTCACGCAAACGTCGTAAGTTTTTATAACGAGATCACGAATAAGTCGCAAAGCCGGAGGTGAGCGGGATAAGAGCGAGAAAAGGAATCGCTAAATTTATCTTCTGCATAATTATGTTTTATGAACATTACTCCGGTCGTGCGGAAAATTTCAATCCTTTTCTTCGTTATATTTATTTAAGTTCGAGCATAAATAGCAATTTTCGTTTACTCATCGTAATGCGAGTGACGCATCGTGATCACACCGCATCGATACACAAGCACAGGACACACAACAGACTCACACGCGAACACACACACACACGCGCGCGCGTGCATATGATAGACGAAAGAGATAAGAGATTCGAAGTCAGAGCCGAGAATATGAGAAAATAGCCCGAAGATAATAACACAGTACACCTAGTACGACCTCCATCGCACTAACAAATGCTAACAATTGTCAGAATCAGGGAAAGGGGTGCTCCACCCCCACCCCCACCCGCCTCGTCGGCATCTTCCAACGTGCATTTGAGGAACAGGTAAAGAAAAAAGAAAAGAGAAAATCAAAAAGCGGTATTCCCCCACCAGATTCCCCCTTCGCGGATAAGAGAAAAAAAAAAGAGTAAAAAAAAAAGAACGCGAAAAGGGGAAAAGAAGCGCAGAAGAACAAAGCGCAATCGCTTCTCATGTCTAACGTCCCAATCTTTGGCCCAGATACGAGAGAATTTCGCCCTTTCGAGGAGCTCTCCGTCGATTCAAATTAAAATTGAGACTGTGCTTTCAGGTTCTCTCTGCTTCTTTCACACGATAACGAAATACCGCCGCCACCGTAGACTACAGTCGTCCCCGCTTATGTATTCTCCTTAGTTTTGTGTGTCGCACCCTGCTTGCTTCCATAGGCACTGCAAAGATCCATCCACGTGTACATACACAGCTGAACTTGTGAGCTCACCGTGTACTATCACTAACACACGTTACATGATGCATCATCACTCTCACGCTCTCACCGAGACGGCACTGTCATTAGCGATTAGCATTATTATTGTCACATGTCATGTCATCGTCATCGTAGCTCTGTCGTTATTCATTATTTCTACCTACCTATAGTGTTTGTATTACTTTATTATTTGTATTATTATTTGTATTACACTATATCGTTACTCTTATCTCCTCGTATAATTTTTACCGTTACCTTTATACTTTAGTTGTTATACCGTCGTTAGTTATACTTTTTCAATTGTCGAGACAAAGAGAAATTGTACGCTTGCATCTGTATTTATCTGTATCTTAGCGTGTACATAGTGTTGTATAAAAGAACGCACAAGACAAATCGATCGTACTTACGGCAATCAGAGAGAGAGACCCGGTCTTTTTCTTTTCCATTTCTCAAGTGATTCGCAATTCGAGATCGATTGTCACACGATACACGCCGCGTACACCCGTAGGAAATGACTCAGGAGGTCGCTGCTCCAATTGTATATACTTAAGTAGCGATTCTCTCGTCTAGGATAAGATTTGATTTATACACTCTCTATTTTATACCACTGAAAATATGTCGAATAAATTATACGAGCGCACTAATTGCTTGAGAATCTCCGTTGGATATTCCAGACGCTCGTTTTCAGTTTCGACCAATTGATTGATTCTTTACATCCAAACAACCAGACCGTAATTATCCCATTTATATATATATATATATATATATAAATTAAATATATATATACATATATATATATATAATGTTTTAAAATGTCACCCCTTCAAGTTGTACGTATCGTATCTGAGCATATGTGTATATATCACTCCCCCCCTCCAGTGTACATAAAACCGGGGCAAAAAGTCCGATTACGTTTTACAATCAGCGACACGTGCACTGATCCTCGTGAAACGTGGTCGTTTAAACGTTGACCCCATCCGTACTAGGAACACGTTGTCGATAGATGAACGAAATCCCACACTCGTGAATGAGTACGTCCTGTATGAGTACGTCCCGATGCCCCACCCTCCCCCCGCCCCTGCGAAACAGCGAAGATACGAGCGATCGCGCTGTGGCGAGTCGGCTGAAAAACGCTGAGAGAGAGGATCCAACAATCTTCGCTGTTTCATCCTCCTCGGCGGTACAACGATAGCGAACTGCCGAGGTGCCCTGAGAGATTGATCTCGCAACTATCATATAGTTATTATAGTCACCAACTATCATAACTATCATATATCTTTTAGACCATGCGAATGTGAATGTGTGTGGATAGCAAGAGGAACGAGTATGTGAGTGCACTAGAATTCAGATCGACGATCTGAAGAATCCCAAAGTCTCGCGGAAGAGTCCCAAAACGTACCCTTTGTCTCCCCTACTTTTCGAACGCTACCCCCTTCGCAGAGAGACAGGGACACGTTCTAATTCCTTATTCTCGACAGGGGCACCAATCCTCTGGCGCCGGATGCGGTGGATCTGACGCAATTGACGTCGGTCAGCGAGTGGCTGGCCTCCATCAAGATGTCGCGGTACGCCGAGAGCTTCGAGCGCGCGGGAGTGACGACGTTAGAAGCAGCGGCACGCGTCACCGTTCAAGAGCTCACCTCCCTCGGCATCACGCTGGTGGGCCACCAGAAGAAGATCATGAACAGCGTGACGGCGCTGCGGGCGCAGATGTCCGCCACGTCGCAAGGGTTCCTCGTGTAAGCGCGCGACGCTCGCAGAATCCTCAGACGGGATCGTGACGCGTAACGTGAGCGGACAACCCAATCGGCTGATCAGCGCGGAACATCACGACACCCCTTTCCCATGGATCTCACGAATTTGCCACTTCCCTCGAGGCGTCCCAGACGCCTCAGTAGTCTCTCCCCGAGGAGAGAAGAAGAGAGCGAGCATCAGGCGACGACGAGATCCGCGTGTCATCTAGGACTCGTCGATTACCTAGTCAGAGCGACCCTGATGTGCTCGAGAGAAAGAGAGAGAGAGAGAGAGAGAGAGAGAGTATCCTTTTCCGCGCAAGTGGATCCGGTAAACCGAGAAACTGAACCTCGATGAGCCAAGGAGGTTGTCACCGCCTTGACACGAAGGTACTCGTACCGCAAAACATTCCACATTGAGTCCACGAGAGTCAGGAGAATTCATCCTTCGCGCTTATTACAACTCCCCTCGCGAGGAGTAGCAGGAGGGCGTATATACGAGGACCACGCGCTCGTCATCTCGCATCCGAATCACGTACAACGACTTACTCTGAACCCGTACCCGTGAAAGTACGACGAGGCTTCCGCGTAAACGATATTTCTACACGTCAGAGGGATCACTCACGATGCTGGTGTATCTCCCGTGATCAACGTGTAACGAACGATATCGTTCGCGAAGCTCGTGCCTAGGCAGGAGGAGGAGGAGGAGGATGTCTGAGAAAAAACGTTCCCGACAGGATGAATATAACATACACACATACACACACACACACACACACACACACACACACATAAACACCGAACAGCTCCGCCCGTTGCGAATAACGAGCGCCGATCCTGTCCTTCGTTTCCTAGGCCGTTTCCGTGATCGATCCGCGAATAGATCAGACTGACAAACGGAGACGGACGAGCCATCCCGCTGTAATTACTGCCGCGAAACTCGCGTCGAGCTTCTTTCCGTCATTCAACGAGAGCTCTCTCGATTTTTTATAGTTTGATATAATCGCGCAAATCGCTGGATTTTGTATACGTTGTATAGTCGTTCTACTTTTAACCATCATCTCGAGACCCCAGCGTCTCGAGTCCCTTCAATCTCCATTGGTCGCGCTTATCGGAAGATTCCCGTGACATTTTGTCGACTCGAACGGCAGCTCCTTTCGCGACATACGTACACGTGTAACCGCGACACGCGGAAGCATCGAACGGGCGAACTGCGCACGGCCTAAAGTGTCGTTCGAACACGTCCCTCGCTTTTCCTACGTATACTCGTAAAGCTACGTCTCTTTGTAACAATCGACACGATAGGTCTCCCTCGCGCGTCTGACAAGGAGCGACGATGAACGGATCAGAGAAATGGCAGAGAGGAGAAGACACCGCGTCTCTGCTGTATATCGCGCGAACGACCGTACCAAAAAGAAAAGAAGAAACAAAAGAGCGAGCGAGCGAGCGAGCAACTGTCGCGGTAGTTCCCGAGATTCCATCGATAGCGCGACAATTATACAACGTAGGTGCATTTTATCACATCGACGTAGCGAGGACTCATCGCAATGATTGCTATTATTACGTACATACGTCGCCTACGAGGACCGCGAGAACGCAAGAGCGAGAGTGGCGAGAGTGTGAGCGCGTGTCTCAGAGCAAAACGATATCTGACCATCGCCTCGGCACGATGGACGAGCAACGATCGAATAGAAAGACAGAGAGAGAGAGAGAGAGAGAGAGGGAGAGAGAAATGAAGAAGAAAACCACGATTCTTGCCTTTGCGTTATTCCCGTACGAGAATATGTCGTACATACGCGGTCTATTGTATAGGTACCTGTCGATTAACGAGCACGACGAAACGACGAAACAAGAGGCGGACATGTGCCAACGCAAGTGTGCAAGAGTTTACTGTAGCGCGAGACTGGTGTGACGCGACTGCAAAAGAGAGAGAGAAAGAGAGAGGCAGATTGAGAGAGAAAATAAGCGAACGCGTGTATGTGTGAATGTATGAAGCTGCATCGACGACGAATGACAAGAGAGAGAAACAGAGAGAGAGAGAGAGAGAGAGAGAGAGAGAGAGAAAGAGAGAGAGATCCGCAGGCCGCCCTTCGCGCTATACGATGTATGTACACGAGCGTGCGATCACCGAGAGAATACGAGATTATTATATACATAATACATATATATAAAAATATATATATATATATAAAGATATATTATAAATAGACGCGCGCGAGATACACTTCGATAAGTAGGAGGAGAAAAAAGGAAGAGAGAGAGAGAGAGAGCGAAGGGAGGCACTCTTCATCGGTAGGAGACGCGGGAAAATCCGAGGGACGAGAATCGGAGTCGCGAGGAGGTCGCGTCCGGCTGAGCGAAAGAGCGCGACGTGACGTCGAGAGGACGAGAGGACAAAGACACAGAGATAGATGTACAGAGAGATCAAACGATTCTCGAACGCGCGTCCCTTACTAGCAAGCAATGCGTCAACATATCAACACTTATCCGGAATGCAATGCGAGCGCGAGAGGGACAACCGCGTATACGCAATACACGCAGTTCGCTTCGTCGCGATCGAGTCGAGTCGAGTCGGGACGAGGCGATTCCGATCGCGCGTCGCGATCGTGCTCTCCCCTCCGAAGTTTCCATCGGGCGAAACCGAGTGAAGACGGAGAGGAGGGCTCTAGGCGAGAGAGAAAGAGAGAACGGGGCAGAAACGTAGGAAAGTAAGCGAACGCGAGCGTGCTGAGTCGATTCGGAGACGTTCGTCATGAGCGCGTGATTTGCGCGGACCGCGAGACAATATCGCGCGACTCGACGCGATCGAGCGAGGTAGGCAGTTTGATTTTCACAGCCCGGTCGAGGAATTTGCTTGCGAAGCAACGTCCATTCCACTATGCATATATCTCTAATAGGAAATTGTTTCTTTTCTTTTTGTTCATTTTCTTGAGTGCGAGGAAGAAGTAGGGAAGAGTGGGAGAAAGAGAGAGAGAGAGAGAGAGAAAGACAGAGAGAGAGAGAGAGAGAGAGAGAGAGAGAGAGAGAGAGAGAGAGAGAGAGAGCAAAAGAAAGAAGGAGGCTTGCCTCACCGCGAAATGGGACAAGATACGATCTCACCGTATCTCGTAGACGCGCGCTGATCGTAAAAGACTGCTTCCCGGGCGCTTCGTGCGGCATGTGACGACACGCGTTGCGTTCTATCTGGGAATACACACGTTACCGGCGACTTGTCCTCGAAGGGAAAGAGAGAAAGATAGAGAGAGAGAGAGAGACAGAGAGAGAGAGAGAGAGAGAGAGAGAGAGAGAGAGACCAACGGGACAGCGGAACACATAGATATACGAGAATATCGCGCGTGAGATTGACTTCGGCTTCCAAGTGAGTCCGACGAGTCGCGGGGAAATTTTTTTTATTTTTTAATTTAATCGTTTGAAGAAAAAGAAAACGTTAGTAATGTAGTAGTCTACGGCGTCGAAGCGACGGTGGATGACAAACGGAACGACGTGGACGACGAGCGCGCGGGGAGGAGAGCGCGCATCTTTGGTGGTCGTGATTTTGTCGTCTCGACGAGATGCACGCGAACAACGATAAAACGGAGCGAACTTTGTAGTAGTCTTCGTAGCCGGCCAATAATTACTTTATAATTTTCCCCCGCGCCCTCTCTTCGTCCCAATCACGTAGAGACGCGCGAGTCGCGGCCACCAAAGTCGCCGCGGTCGGTCGCCTCGTCGTCGCTCATCTCTCGAAAATGATCCAACGCTGCTTCGTTCGTTCCCCCCTCGTAAACGAGATATTGCTCGAGATCATTCTCCGAGCGTATACGGAAAACACCGAGATACGCCCTGGTGTCTTTCGGTTCGCCGTGCTGCCTTCCGCGTTTGTCGTGAGAGGAAGATGAGTAAAGCGCGGTGGGCCGCGCAGTGAGAGCAAAATCTCCCTTAGAAAAAACAAAGAGAGAGAGAGAGAGAGAGAATGTGGTAGAAAAGTGAGAGTGAAAGAGCGGAAGAAAGAGAGAGAGAGAGAGAGAGTATGTATGCGTGTATGTATGTGTGAAGGCTACGGAAACGGCGATGATTACGAAGCAATAAGTGAATACACGCAAATGCAGATTTTTATATAGAAAATGTTAACAAATTTCAGAAAATATTAATTATCGATAGCGCTATCTTCCTAAATGTTCGTATTAAAGGTTAAACGAAAAAAAAAAGTAAGATAAAACGTAAGGGCGACACGATGAGATCGCGCGGAGTTCCGACCGAGAGTAAGCGGCGTGAAATGCGAGATAAAGCGAAGGTGAACGCGAAGAGCAACACGCGCGAGTCGATTTTCATCGCGCTCGATCGGGATTCCGTGGGTGGGATGAAAAGAAAGAGAAGGAGAGAAAGAGAGAAAGAGAGAGAGAGAGAGAGAGAGAGAGAGAGAGAGAGAGTGTGTGTGTGTGTGTGGTCTTTAAAAACTTTCAAGCTGTAATTATCTGTGTTTTAGCGACGAACCTGCGAGTGCGACCTGAAGTTTCGAGGATGTTGTTGATTTCGACAAATCGATATCTAGATTTTCATAGAGCTCTATCAATATCACACACACTCACGTACGGCCACGTAGGCGCGAGTAATACACAAGCGGAGGAGAATACACGCGAACGAACTCTACCGTGCTCTAGGGGACGTATGTTAATTTCAGAGTGAAAGTATCTCGCGTACGACTTCTCCGATCCTGTCTTTCGTTCCACCGACTCTCCCCCGTACCCGTGTATGTCCAGTTCGGGCTCGATTTCACAGGAGCAAAACGAAACGAGGAAGACATCCGAGTAAAGAGAGACGAGAGTACGCGTTACACTTTCAGAGAGCTTTCGAGATCGTACTTCACGTCACAATGTATTTCCGTTAATGTCGACGTACACTCGGCGCGCCGTGGAGGCACGACGGAAACGCGTTTCGTGAGAGATACGTCACCTAGACCCAGCTACGCAGAACCGCAACGTTTATTCGACGGTTTGAAATTGACGGTCGTTGAATCAACATTGATTCAATCCTCATCGACGTCGAATCAACGTTGTGCTTCTGATTGAGGAGAGACTAGAGTGCGACTGAATTTTTAATATTCATTAACCCAGCGAATATTTTTTTTTTTTATAATTCTTAACAATTATTTTTAACAATTTTTAACGACTTAACCTGACGAATGATGAGGAAGCTCCCACCGAGTGCCGAGTGTGCGCGTAATGCTTCATTTTTAAGAGTGTACGAACGGAGGTCGGATGAAACACGCGCGGCAGGAAAAAAGCCTGAGAAATCAAAATTCGCATTGTTGCGTCCTTGTTGCGATAATCCGTTTCACTTATCTTATCCTTATTTTCTCTTTCTTTTTATTTTGATTCTGCGACAAAGAGAGGAGAGAGGGAGGGAGGAAGAGAAAAAGAGAAATAGGAAGTGAGAACGACAAGTGGCTGAAGGACAAATTGGTTGAACCGCCTCTCGCGTTTTTTTACTTAATCCTTTAATCAATTTTAACGCAACATTATATTACTATTTATTAAAAGAAGAGGAACTTATTTATTGTTTAGAGAGATCTGACTAAATTGCAAACGTTCTAACTACTATAAGTTATCTATTTACTACTTAGCGACGAGATATGGGGCAGAGCGACGTTCATTCTTTCCCTACTTTTCAGGGTTTTCTCGTTTGGAAACTCTGTCGTGTGTAAAGTAAAGCGAACGAAAAGTTGACAGCTACAGTGATATAGAAGAAAAAAATGAGAAAAGAAAAACAAGAGATGTGCGATCGTCGGGATCTGTATGCAGCAGCTATTAATATTATATTATTTAGTTAAGGCGTTTAATTAAACGAGCGCATTGTTTGACTCTTACTTTTTACAAACTCTTTCTACAGCGAACTCTGTCAAAGTACCTGCTTCGAGAAAAAACGAAAATAACGAAATCACCGAAAAAAAGAAGTAAAGCATTACAGGTACCGTCCCATATATTATACATACATAATTCACAAAGCACCCGCGCACATACATACACAAACAAACACACACATACACCTACACACAGGTACACACTTGCATTATCATTACATATAGACATACTCTCGCATATACACACACATACACACACACACATGTACACTCGATAATTTATATACACTCGCCGAGCTGAGTTTTCATAAAGATTGGTTAAGCGAAATCGCCTCCGTGTGTCTTCGATTCATTGTATAAAGAAAAACGCAAATGAAAAAAAAGCAAGCAAAGAGTTACTGCCGACAAATTTTGGAACATGTCTAAAACATTTTTCCTATGATGTTGTCAAGACGATGTTGAATGTACATAAGATATAATAAATAATATACCTTATACGATGTAAAAAAAAAGAAAGTTGAACGCTAACGCTTAATTTGTCCTCCGCTCTCCTTTCCTCGCGCTGTACCCATTTTATGTTTCAGTGATATTGAAATTATTGTTAACAACATGTACACAGTACAGAAAGTTAAAACAACGTCGCCGAGACGTCGCAATGTTGCATTTTGAAATATAAATATCTTTCCAACGTCGAATGAAGAATGAGTATTCTACATTGATTCTTTTCGTTGCTGCAAACGTTGAAACAAATTATGACGCATGGAATAAAATATATGACAAACGAGCGGTTTCGAAATATACGGTACAATTTGTCCGCCATTGTTTTCGATAAGTCGTAAAAAGGTTAATGATACTTTTCCGTTACCCGAAGAAACGCGGCTCCGCAGACTTTTCCGATCTTCCTCTGAGATTGTAGAGATGAAACTTGAATTACACTTAATTCGTCACGAAAACTGAAAGCAACCCGAACAACGAAAATACAACTTCGTAGCGGGAAAACGAGACTTTCGAGAAACGCGCGTACGTTCGTTTCGGTTGACAAATTTGAAGTAACGGCGAGCAGAGCCATCTTGAACGGACACTTTCAAATGATTCACGCATGCGCGCAATTGCTACGACAAAATTAGCTACGTCGGTAAAACTCGCCTGTGTAAAATTAAATATTGGAATTATTACAATTACAGGTATCAAATAGCATTATTAAAATTACTAGATAACTTTTGCTGTTAATATTGCTGTTTTTTGCCGCAACGCAACGACCATCGATAAATGTTTGTTCTTAACAACGAACTGCAATGTTCGTCGACAGATGACGACACTATGGCTGACGGCGCCATGATGTGTTATCCCCTCTACTACGTTTTATGCGGAACTACACCTCCATTGTGGCGTCTCTGCATGTATCCGCTTCCTTTTTCATCTGGATCTAAGAAAGGTTCGTGCAAATGTTGTACGGTTTTCTATTATCCACGTTTTACTTGTCAATCGCAAAATTCATTAACGACGCGCAATCATTGTACGCATCCGCGATAATTGATTGCGTGTCGCGGCTTATTATAGAAGGAAAGATTTTCTGCCTTAACAAGTAACTTTATGTCACAGAGCCAAGATGGTACAGCGCTTAACCTATCGACGACGTTTGTCGTACAACACCAAGAGCAACAGGAGACGCGTGTAAGTAATCGATTTGTAGGCTTTTGTAGGATATTGAACGTTAATTTCAAGCGACAACATTGTTGATCTCGTTCCACAAGAGATTTGATTCCACTCACCTGTGTTTTAATTGTTGCGTTCGGGAATTTGAGGTTATGTTTTGAACGCTTCCTTCAACCATGCAATACTCACGTGGAACAATGACCGCAGTTATTGTGAATATGGAAGATTATTTTTAAACAATAAATTGGTATATATATGTACTGAACTGTCTACTGCGAATAAGCCTACAAATTTCGAACAATATCAAACAACTATTCTGTAAAATCTCTTTATAAATTTTTTCTTTGACAGTTTGTGATATTTGTTTGAAATTCTTTTTCCAAAATTAATATGTTCTGAAAGTTTAATGAAAATATTTACAGTGTACGTACACCAGGAGGTAAATTGGTTTACCAGTACCTGAAGAAGCCCAAAAAGATCCCAAGATGTGGACAGTGCAAAGATAAACTCAGAGGTATTCAACCTGCGAGGCCAATGGAACGCTCACGTATGTGCAGACGGAAGAAGACAGTTAAACGTGTGTACGGTGGTGTGCTGTGTCACAAATGTGTGAAGGAAAGGTACGTGTTGCAATTAAGAATATAACTCTAAAACACAAACTTTAGATGATTCATAATTAGATGCAGTATATCTAAAATTACTAAATATATCTCTGATTCTCCTCTGAATTTCATTTTTCAAATAAGAAATCAACCAAGAAACCAACCAGTTGATTATATTTGTAAAACACTAACATGTCAATCTTTTAGGATTGTACGAGCATTCTTAATAGAGGAACAAAAGATTGTTGTTAAGGTAATGAAGGCACAGCAGGCGTCAGCAAAAACGAAGAAGGTGGAGAAATAATTTTTATGCTTTTTATTAATTAAGAAAAATAAATAAAATAAGAAATATCTTACTGTTGAGTTATTTTGCTTTGAAAATATAAAAAGCGTGAAATCTCAGTATCGAATTTTGTCACGACTTCAATCTCTCATGTAGCGATCCGTGGAAATTTTAAAAGTAAAGATATAAGAGTATAATAATTCCTCATATCCCTTGTTTGGTCTTGTCTCAATGATTCTATACTTTTTGGTCCATTATTGCGAGAAAAGTAGAAATTATTAGGCCTGTATTGTGGGCACTTGAAAGATCTAAAGGATTGTTATACCCGTTATTTTTGCCCACATGTAGACTTTTAGTTTCAAAGTCTCCGCTATAAGCCGCCACTATACTTACCGACAGATCAAAACGAAAACTAAGTAGAACCATAGACATAGGCCTAGTTTACATCGTCAAAACGTTGGTACGCGTATCAAGTTTGGTGCGCACCAATGTTTTAGTACGGGTGCGTTTACATCGAATGTACTAAAGAATACAAATAATACGAATAATAATAATAAAAAATAAAAATATAATATAAATAATATATATTATAATATATTATTTATATATAATATAAATAATAATCTTCCACTAATGAATGAAAAATATTAACATGTTTGTGTTTTTTCCCATCCACTAATGCAAAAATCTGCTTCTCCGTGCATAATTCTAAAAATATTCGCGTTTCTTCTTCTTTCCAATTTAGTCATTTTCTACAAGACATTTTAATGCAATATCGTTTAATCAAAGATTAATAACAATACCGGTTTTAATTGAGATTATGCTCAATGCTAAATTACCTTCAAATTGCATTTTATGCGTTTATATCATCGTCATTTGTATCAATTGATACGCGTATCAATTTAGTACGATACTCCTACTTGATACGCTCACATCAAGTTGATTCGACAGCGTTTGCATCATGCGTACTAAATATTTAGTACGAATTTGGTACGAATATAGTACTTAATACGCGTATTAAGTGCACGATGTAAACTAGATCATAAGGCCAGAGCACAGACTTCTGCATAACGCATAATACACAACGCATAAGAGAATCAACCAATCAGAATTCTTCATTCCTGTCCTGAGGAGGGAAATGAAGAAAACTAATTGGTTTATTCTCTTATGCGTTATGTGTTATGTGTTATGCAAAAGCCTGTGCTCTTGCCCATAGGAATATAAGGACAGAGCATAAGCCCGTAAGATAGGCGAGAGAAGTTGTACTGAAATACGGGGGGCGACTGTGCCTAAAGCTAGCGGCACATGGTGCTTGTTTTCGTGCTGGATTGCTTGCTGGATGAAAATACTGCGTTCCGATTGGTACATTTCCGAAGATGAATGGAAATGCACCAATTAGAACGCAGTATTTTCATCCAGCAAGCAATCCAGCACGAAAACAAGCACCGTGTGCCGCTAGCTTAAGTTTCATTGGCTACAATAGTGCGCATATTCAGAGCGTGTGATGTAACGACTTGGCTGTCACTGGCAAATAGTAAATGTAACAAAATGATAAGAACCATTTACACTGACAGTATTATTTTGCAGAGGTTATGCATGCGTCTTTTTTTTCATAATTTCACTCACACACAACTTCATACACATATTGGGTCTGGGAAAAAGTTTGTGGCGTTTTTTCAGTAAAATTCAACTGGTTTTCTTATAGTGTGAAAATGAATTTATTTAAACCAAATATGCTCCATTATTATCAACAATGTTTCGCCATTTTTCGGGTAGAGCCATGATGCCATCGGTGAAGAAGTTCTGTGGTTTCTGGTTGAAAAACTGAATCAAGTGGTTTTCACAGGCTTCTTTTGAAAAACCAGCTTAATTCCATTGAGAGAGTTCTGCAGAGACCGGAACAAGTGACAGTCAGAGGGTGCTATGTCTGGACTATATGGTGGATGCATCAAAACTTCCCAACCAAGCTCTCGCAATTTTTGACGAGTCATCAAAGAAGTGTGTGGTCGGGCGTAGTCATGATGGAAGACAACATCTTTTCTATTATTCAATTCGGGCCGTTTTCTTTCAATTGCCTGGCGTAATCTCTCTAGTTGTCCACAGTAGAGTTGAGAATCAATCGTCTGACCAACTGGAAGTAGCTCATGGTGGACGATTCCCTTCCAGTCCCACCACACACACAGCATCACCTTTTTCGGCGTCAATCCTGTCTTCGCGAACGCTTGTGACGGCTCACCAACCCTTGTGCATGATCTTTGACGCTTCCGATTGTCGTACGTGATCCATTTTTCATCACCGGTTATGACACGTTTCAGAAATGGCTCGATTTCATTGCGTTTCAGCAGCGCATCGCAGATGTTAATTCGGTCTATCATGTTTTTCGCGCTCAACGCGCTCATGAGAAACCCATACATCGAGCTTCTTTTTGTAGCCAGCTTTGTGTAAATGGTTCAAAACAGTTTTGTGGTCAATGCCTAGCTCCCTACCAATATCGACACTGCTGATATGCTTATTTTGCTGGACTTTATCAAGAATTTCATCAGCTTTTTCAGTGATTGGACGACCAGAGCGTGACTCATCTTTCACATCAAAATTACCAGAACAAAAGCGAGCGAACCATTTCCGCGCAGCAGATGTTGATAGAGTACCTTCACCGTACACAGCACAAATTTTTTCACAAGCCTGCGCAGCGTTCTTCCCTTTGTCGTAATAATATTGCAAAATATAGCGCAATTTTTCATTACTTTTCTCCATTTTCAAACGCAAACAACTTTCCAACCACTGCACCAATTTCGATGTTTATACACTCACAGGCTGCGTTCCGAAATTTACTGCCAGTACTAAAAATACATAGTTTGTGTGACGTATACTATAGAATTTTAGTGCAATCGCAGTGAATATCGGAATGCAGCCAAAGTAACGCTCGAAGTGTCACCTTTCCAACGAGCCTTTAGTGGTGTCGCTGCGATCTGTGTTTCCTGAGTTATTTGCAATTGACGCTATCTATCGGGAAAAACGCCATGAACTTTTTTCCAGACCCAATATACGAGGGCGGTCCGATAAGTACTTAGCCTCACCGCCCGATGGCGTCACTATCGCAAGAGAAATTTACTATCGTGTAGTACATTCTCGTAACGGCTACTGTCGAAATTTCAGCCGAAGCGGACTCGTAGTTTTGTTTTGACCGCGTGTGGAAGCGAGCGTGTCCGCAGATTTTAGAAAAATGGAAAAAGAGCAATATCGGTCGGTGATTCGATTCTTGTTTTTGGAAGGGAAATCGCGCAGCGAAGTCAAAGAGCGCTTGGATACTGTGTACGGTGACTCTTCTCCTTCGATGGCGACCGTCAAAAATTGGTTTAACGAGTTTCAACGTGGTCGCACGTCGGTTTTTGATGAGCCACGTCCAGGTGCCCCGAAAACGGCTATCACGGAGCATAATATAACAAAAATCCACGATCTCGTATTGGCAGACCGCCGATTGAAGGTGCGCGAGATAGCTGAGACAGTAGGCATCTCAAAAGACCGCGTGGGTCATATCCTGCATGAAATTTTGGGCATGAGAAAGCTGTCGGCGCGATGGGTGCCGCGTTCGCTCACTCCGGACAACAAGCGCAACCGCGAGACCACTTCAGAGCAGTGCTTGACGCTGTTTAAGCGCAATCCGAAGGAGTTTCTGCGTCGTTTCGTGACCGTCGACGAAACATGGATCCACTGGTACACACCAGAGACCAAGGAACAGTCGAAACAGTGGACTTCACCCGACGAACGTGCTCCGAAGAAGGCGAAGACTGTCCTATCGGCCGGAAAGGTGATGGCCACCGTTTTCTGGGATTCACAAGGTGTGATCTACATCGACTACCTGGAGAAGGGCAAAACGGTCACAGGGCTGTACTATGCCGAATTATTGGGCCGATTCGACGCCGAATTGCAGAAAAAACGACCCCATTTGGCGAAGAAAAAAGTGCTCTTCCACCATGACAACGTACCGGCTCACACCTCCGCCCTCGCCACGGTCAAATTGGTCGATTTGGGCTACGAACTGCTGCCCCATCCACCAGATTCTCCAGATTTGGCCCCGTGCGACTTCTTTTTGTTTCCAAACTTGAAAAAGTCACTCGCCGGGCAGAAATTTGAGTCGAATAAGGAGGTCATCGCCGCCACGGAGGCCTACTTTGCAGACCTCGAGAAAACGTATTTTTCAGACGGGTTAAAGAAGTTGGAGCATCGCTGGGTCAAATGTATCGAGCTAAAAGGAGACTATGTTGAGAAATAAATCGCCACTTTTCCAAAATTTTCGTTTTTCTTTTGTAGGCTAAGTACTTATCGGACCACCCTCGTATGTATGTATCAAATACTTACACACGGCGCAACCACCAATTAGATTTAGGCATAGTTTACCTCGTCGCACCGTCCCGCAATGGTTATCCCCATGCAACTCTATGCTCTATCCCTATATTCCTATGTCTATGGGCCAGAGCACAGACTTCTGCATAACGCATAATACACAACGCATAAGAGAATCAACCAATCAGAGTTCTTCATTTCCCTCCTCAGGACAGAAATGAAGAACTCTGATTGGTTGATTCTCTTATGCGTTGTGTATTATACGTTATGCAGAAGTCTGTGCTCTGGCCCTATGAATAGAACTCAAACTCACGATAGTGAGTCAGCCGGTTCTTCTGTTTCTCACATACAGTCTGTTCCACAAGAGCGTACGGCTCCGCATTTTATTAATAGATGGCGCACAGATGTTAAGTTCGGTTTATCCGATTCTCTGAACAATTTGGAAGAATGCTTTGAGGTGATTTAGGTAATGTGTCTTGTTTTGTCTGTAACACAACAACAGGATAAACACAATGAGTGCTGCGTATGCAAGTCGTTTTGAAGCAGTGTTTCTTTGCACACATCCGAATGAACCGAAAATATCGTATGCAGTTGCCGGCCACTACATGAAAAAGTCAAAGGAGTTCGTTAGGAAGTGGATGAAACGTGTTATAACGAAACAAAAAGTTTCGACGACCTGCCGAAACGCGGCACCTAGCGCTCAATGACGAAAAAGGACGACAAAGCTATCATCAGGACATTTGAGAAGAATCCTGGGTGTTCGTTACGGCGAGCGAAGAATCTTTTATCGAAAAAGGATGTAGAAGTGAGCCTTCGTACTATTAGACAACGATTGCTTGATTCCGAATACGGCTGGAGGGTCTACAAAGTTAAAACCATTCTTGAGCGATAAATCGACACGTCGAAAAACGGTCGGAGTGGGCAAAGGCTAATATTAACCGTGATTTTGCCAATGTAATCTTCACCGATGAATTATCCTTTTGGGCCTGGATTCCCAGAAAGTATGCGTGATCGACTCGTCACGCCATCTCGTTGTTCAACGTACAATAAAACACCCAGTAAAAGTACACGTGTGGGGATGTTTCTGTAAACAGGGATTTGATACTTTGTATCTCTTCACAGACAATCTGAATGTACAGTAAATGATGAATATGATTTATCATAAGTGTTTATTGAAGTCTGCTCAAAGATGGTTTGGCTCAGATAATAGTTCATGGGTGCTTCAAGAGGACAACTCCCCAAAATACCGAAGTCGTGCGTGTACGGAATGGAAACGTGGAAATGGCATCACTACAATGGATTGGCTTTCCCAGTCGCCTGATGCCCAATCCCATTGAAAACGATGTGGGTAGTCACGAAGGTCAAACTCAGAGAAAAGAAGATTTTTTATTTAAAGCAGCTTGTTCGTCATATACGGGAAATCTGGAGATCTCTCCCTGAGACAATGGCTGAAAATCTCGTGGAAAGCATGCCCCGACGCTGCCAGGCTATACTCGATAACAAAGGAGATTGGACAACTTACTAAGTAAACGCATTTCAGTTTATTGAATTTATTGATAGATCCAAATCAAATTTTTAACAATTTTGTGTTTTTTTTTTTTTTTTAGGAGAAACAGCCCGTGCGCTCTTGTGGAACAGACTGTATTACGACTCAAGCAGTGGTATGACTCAATGAGTGGTCAATCATACTTTTTTCTTATATCGAAACATGATTAAAATTTAACAGGCTATAATTTTTGTAAAAATAAAGATAGCAAAGAGTCTATTTTTTATATATATATTACATCCAGAATGTTATTTTTTTTTTATTGATAAGAAATGGCGATTGGTCAATTTTCAACTTTATCCATTCAGTTTTCACACGTGGGACGTGATTTTTATCAAAAATGTAACAAATGTATTTTAACTATAAGTATTCTTTCAATTGCTTAGCGAGCGTCGCACACTGATTCGTTTCGACTCACGGTCAAAGATCAAGCGCCATTTTTACTTTACGGATGTGCGAATTGAAGAAGAAATTTTATGTTTGCGCAACCGTGATTTTTCATGTACACCTTACAAGGCGACAATTTGATCCATAATTATATCCAAGTGTAGAAATAACTCGTCGATCGATATCGAAATGACATGGAATCGTTGTTGAAAAATCGACATCAACTCGACATCGTTTCGACGTCGATCGATGAGTCATTTGTCACTGGGACACACATTAGAAACTCGTGGGAGAGTGAGCAGCTTGCAAACGCAAATGCGTAAAAACCATTATACCGCATGCGCGTACACGGGACAGCCACATTCCACACGTGTGCGTATACGTGGCCGCATCAGCAGACAAGCGCAATGCGATACCACTCTCCGCATGTTCGCATCGATACGCGTCGACGTCATGATTTTGACGAAGACGAATTTCGCAACTTCACTACACTTCCCGCGTCGGAATTGCGCCTTGTCATACCGCGCGGGATGAGTAATCTCCGCGTTCAACGGAGGTGAAACCGAGAGCTATCCATAAATCTTAACTTAGGAATCAACTTTCGATTATCAAATAAATATATAATCATATTCAATTTCAAATTTCACGTGCATGTCGATTGCTCGTACATTAAATAATCCAATCCCAGTCAGCACTCCAAAGGACATCTCCAGGACACCCCAGGACGTCCTTTGGAGGTTTTATGCTGTCTGGGATCTGTCAAATTATCACAAGACACCGTCCGAATATCACGAAAACAAGAATTTCGACAAAAGGAATTTTGAAAATTAAAAATCTCCAAATCCTTTTAAGATCGAGGGTCGTGTTCTGAAAAGGCGCGAAATACAAATTTCTGACTCGATCCTGAAATCGAAAGGGACTTGGAATTAAACTGCCACATACAATGCCAAACGTGCGTCCAGGACAAGAGGCTTCCCATTAAGCAAGGAACATGAAATTAATGTTTAGAAATGTTAGAATGTTGATTTTACATAAATTTTTGAACGTTTCCTGAATAATATATATTTAAATTTAAAAACTATTATTTTGCAACATGATTTTTCTATATATTGTTAAAACATTATAGCAAATATTTTTTAAATATTATTTTAACATTTATCTGATGTTAATGCAACAGTTAAAAAATATTTATAATTTGATATTAGATTTGCAACATTATAACATTCTCATTTCAACATTACTGAAACTTCCAAATTATACCCAGAGTAAACACGTTTATATAAAGTGAAGAATTGGTGTAGTGTTAAAGTGATAGATTTTGTAATCCCTTTCGGATCGGTCGGAGTTCGGTCCCATCAGTACCAAGTGTGAGTTTTTCAAATGTGATGTGACATGGTATCAATAAAGTAAACTAAGTTTCAAGTAAAACCAGCGTAACAACTTTGAGAATCGTTTGTACTAGAAAAAGAGCAATAATTAATTTTTAATGTTTATACTGAGAAATTACCAGAATGTTAACAAAATTATTAGCACAACGTTATTTACAACAACTTTACATTCGTGAATTCAACATTACCGAACATTACCGAAACCTCCAAATCGGGGTCAAAGTTTGTTCATTATGATATTGCATACAACGTTAGATACGACATATTAGATGTACAAATGAATAATCCAAATTATTTTAAGCAGTTATGAAATCAATTTTAAATTGAATAGATTTTCCCGCTTTTTTGTGATTATGCAATGTTGATATATAGCTATTAAAAAGAACATATAGTTTGGCGAAAGGCCCAACATAACCTTCAAAAGTATTCAGTTCAGTACAGTCGAAAATGGCAACAGATAAGGTGCACATCCGACACTGCATTCTTTACGAATTCCAACAAGGAAAAAATGCTGCGAAAGCGTGCGAATCGATATGTGTTCCTTTCTCGGCGAAGGTGTTATATCGTACGATGTGTGCGCATTTTGATTTAAGCGGTTTAAAAGCGGTAATTTCAGTCTAATCGACAAACAACGTCCTGGAGGCCCTCCGAAGTGCGATAATGATGATTTGGCACAACTGCTCGCTGAAAATTCGGCACAAACACAAAAGGAGCTTGCAGAACAGTTGGGACTAACACAGCAAACTATTTCCAAACGCCTACATGAGATGGGAAAGATCCAGAAAGAAGGAAAATGGGCGCCTAACCGCATGAACTCACTGAAACCAACAAAAATCAACGAGTGGCAGCGTGTCTTTCTCTTCTCAATAAGCAGCGTCGAAAGTCTTTCTTTCTGGAAAATCGTTGCGGCCGATGAGAAATGGATACTCCATGACAATCCGAAACGCAGAAAGTCACGGGTAAATCCCGGCGAATCATCAAAATCGGTCCCAATCATCAAAATCAAAACCCAATCGCTTCGGAAAGAAGGTTCTTCTCTGCATTCAGTGGGATATCAAGGGCGTGCTTTATTATCAGTTGTTGGAACCGGGTGAAACAGTTACTGCGGACTGCTACCAACGTCAATTAATCTGCTTGAGTCAAGAATTGGAACGAAAACGCCCGTATACTGGCAAAGGAGAACGTCCAGTGAAATTGTTGCATGACAACGCCAGGCCACACATTGCTTCCAATACAAAAGACACAGTAATGAGTCTTGGCTGGGACGTCTTGCAGCACTTGCGGCGTATTCACCAGGCATTGCTCCATCCGATTATCACTTGTTCCGGCCGATGCAACACGTCTTGTCCGATCATGCACTTCCAATCAGTGGATGAGATTCGAAAATGGCTTGACGACTTTATCGTGTCCAAAGACGTAACATTTTTCCGAGATGGAATTCATCAGCTGCCTGAAAGACGGCTGAAAGTTATAGAAAGCAACGGCGAATACTTTGATCGAACAATTTAATTTACTTTCTTTTAAAATAAACCTCGAATGTAGCTGAAACAATTGGAGTATTCATTTCTACACCTAATCTTTGAAAACGTTACATGTTACTGAATATCGTTATAATAACGTTGTAATAATGAGCTCTTTTTGCTTACTGGGTCGCTACGGATGCTCGTCACACGGTCGACGATTCGCATGGAGTAGTGTGGTCGCGACACAAGAAAGGAGAGACGCGAGAACGATTCGATAAATCGCTCGCCGCGTATGGCGATACGCGCAAGTCGCAAGAACGCGTACCGGCTGTTTCCGACTCTGGTAGCTTGGTCGGGGACAGCAGGTATTGTGTGCGCCGATTATGGCAAAAGGGACCCCGCACGTTCACGCCAAACCCGTCTCACCGGCCGCTCTGCCGCTCTGCCGAGGGGTTCGCCTCGCAGAGCGTTTAACAAATGCCTTATTTGCTGAACGCGTATACACGCTATAAGCGCGGTGCCGCTCTCGTGTACATATACGTATAGCGGCTACTACACCACGGCTACGCTATAGTTTTCCATTCGGTGGCGCGGAAACGAGCCGCGTGTCTCTCGTCGCGAAGTCGGCGAGCGGTGAGAGCTGTATAAAGGCTTGTCACCTGAGAATGCGGACAGCGGCGACGGCGACGGCGACGACGGCGGCGGCGAGTTGGCATTAAATACCTACGGCGCGTTCCTATCGCGCGCGCCGCTATCATTTACGCCCGTCTCGTTGATGAAAAAAATCCCCCACCGCCAGAAGCCGCCCCGCGTGGGGATTTTTGCCGCTCGTTTTAACCCGCCGTCGCGGCTCGCAGCAGCGCGAGGAAACGCTTCGCGCGACGGGGAGAATGCGCGCGCGAGCGATTAGCGTGCACGCCGAATTTCTGCGCACTGTTGCGAATCGTGCGCGAAGGATCTATCGACAAAAATTGGTAAACATGGTAGCCACGCACTCGATGCATGTGTGTGTGTGTGTGTGCGCGTTTAAGTAGAACGGCACATAGGAGCAAAACGATATCTTTCCTAAACAGCACGAGCATCTGAAGCGCGTTTTTAGATATATCCTGGAGATGTGTAGTAGGATATAGCCTCTTGTTCATAAGCTGTCCTTCGGGTATTCGTGTTCTGATGGGTTTAAGGGACTTCAACTGATGTGTAAAAGTGACAAAAGGGAGGAGGGATACCTCGATGCTCACATTCTCACATGCTCACGTTTCTTATATCTCAAGAAATATTGTATGAAAAGAATTATATCAGCTAGAAGAAGCATGTAAATTCGTCATTCTTATCTCATCCTTTTCTAGCGATGAGAATTATCCATTTCGATGATTTCGGTAATTGTTTTTTGAAATGATAAATTGAAATGATGACTGTCGTCGCAAAGTACGATATCTTGATGATTCATAACTACACTGAGAAAAAAAGTGATGCTGACTATAATCGTCTAATGAAATTATAGATATGATGATATTGCAGAGAATGGAAACAACTTTTGTGATATAAGCGCCATTATATGTGTCAACGGTAACAATCTTCTTTGAGTTTTGTTACTTTTTCTGTTAAAGTAACGAAAACATACATACGGTTAACGCCGAAAACCAAAATGTCGATAATTTTATTTGCATTAGTTGACCATTTTTGTTCTCAGTACAATTTCAACGTATCCCAAGATTTAAAGATTACTGGCGCGCGCTTGTGGTGTTTAGCGACTGAAACAAGTCGATCTTGTCGTCGTGATCTTCGTAATCGCCGAGCTATCTGCGCGATCTCGTCTTACGTGTCTCTTCGAGTCTCTCGGTTGGAACGCAATTCTTTCGGTGTGTTTCCTTTTTCGAGGTAAAAATTCTCACGTAGTTGCGCACGACGACGAGAGAGAAAAAAGCAAGAGACAGAGGGAGAGAGAGAGAGAGAGAGAAAGAGAGAGAGAGAAAGAGAGAGAGAAAGAGGCCGAGACGAGAAGGAATCACAAAGGGAAGGGAATACGTGATAGAGGGCAAAGTAAAAAACGGCGCAACGAAAACGCGAAGCCCGCCGACCGAACGGCGGTTGAGGCCAATCCGATTTCACGGCGGCCGCTGCAGTAAGTCGCGTCTGACCGTGATTTCGACTTTTCCGTAAAAGGTTCTTCTCTCCCTCTGTCTCTCTCTCTCTCTCTCTCTCTCTCTCTCTCTCTCTTTCTCTCTGGCCGGCGCGCCCAGCACCCTCCGCATCGAAAATAATCGCTGCGGTTAGCCGCCGCCGCGCAGCGTTTCGTCTCGGTTCAATTGCCTCGCGATCGCTGCAACTACCACGGCGAGGCAGCTGTGCGAGCGGTAACGCGAGATTGGAATACTTGCATGCACTGCAATTTTCGATTCCAGTGATTGCATCGAAATACATCTCGCGTACTATGACGTTGTCCCGAGCCGGCTACGCACCTCCGCGAAGATAAATGACGCGAGCGCGCGCGCGCGCGCGCGGATGTATTTTGCTTTCATTAAAGGACGATATTACAATAAATTTCAACGCGATAGTAATTTCATAAACTCTACCGAATCGACCAACTTGATTGCAACCTTTTTGCCCCGAGACTATCGTCCAAAGAGAGAGAGAGAGAAATGCCTGGTTTGTCGCCGAACGAATTTCAGATAACGATTTGAGTCCTCGCGTTTGTTTGTGCGTCTGTGCGTCGTAACGACGCGTATTCGCAAACTTGGTAAACGAGACGGAAATTCCGATAACGACAGGGAATACCTCACTGATCAAAATTGCGCGCGAGCGACAATGTACGGTCCGGGGCGGCTATTAAATTTCACGTCTGCATTCGGAATTATACAAGAGTATATATATATATATATATACTCTTATATATATATATATATATATATCGGTCACAAACAGCAATTGTCCGGTGTCACTTTTAATTGACGGTTATAAAATGTAGCGCGAGCGTGCAATCGAGAATAATTTGGCGTGAGCGCGCGAGCCGGCTCTCGGAGAGCGAGAGGAGATGCGTCGCCACACACGTGATTCCTATAATTTTCTGGGATCGTATTTAGCGAAACGACAAGTGGCTAGGTGTCATAATACGTGTGTCCCTATCATTTCGCGACATTATTATTAGATCGACGCGCGCTTTGCATCGTATTATGCCGCATTATCGTTACTGTTCGCGGGCAAGTTCCCCGCGTCAACTGAAAATAACGCACACGCGAAACTCCCGGCCGCAACGATACTCGTAAGCGTTACCGCCACCGGCCTGTCTCGTTACTGACACGATCGTTCAATTTTGATTAGTACACACATTTTCTTATGACGATACAAAGTGCCAACTCAACTATAATGATCGTCATACACCATACATTAAAGTGTAAAATTCGTTTGCAGAATGATCTGAACACACCTCTCATAGTGCAAAATGCATCTAACGCTCAGTGAACAGTATCCAGACAACAAAAACTTGTAAGAGAAAAAGATATTTAAAAGTACAAGCTTCTAAAAACAGAAACCTCTAAGAACGTTCAAGAAACAGTAAGACATCTTTTGAATAAAGTCCGTATAAATATCTTTTTAGAAGTTTGCGCTGAGAGATTACGCAAAAATAAATTCCCCGATTGAAAATGTGCTCTGTTTCAAAGTACGTTTCGAAGGGAACGTATTGGAAACGTTATTTTACAAAACAAGTATACATACGAGGCTTAAAATATGACACGCATACAACTGCATCACACACAACACATTTACTTATCCGCATGTATGTCCTCTTCGCGTTGTATAATGCGTGTAAAAATATAATTAGCCAGACTGTTGCTTATTTTGATAGAATTACACGCGTTACACCGTGCAATTTTTCGCATGGGACACGCAACGACACGTGGCGGCCGAGACTAATTCCCCGCGAGAGCGTTCCAGAAGACGCGAGTTAGCGTATGATTCCTATAATTTCCTGGGCTCGTGTTTGACAAAATAACAAGTGGGTGGGTGTCGGTTTTCACACCCGCGGCTCGACGGGGCTTCTTCGGGGAATGTAAGAAAGGCGGCACACGAAACCGGTCCCGATGAATCTTTGTTATACTAGGCCCCCACAGTGCCTGCCGTCCCCGCGTGTGCGTATAAGGACGAAACGGACCTTACTTCAGGACCGTACTCGTCATCGACGACACCTGACACTGTTTTCCCGCAGCCGCCACCTCGAGTGTCGCCTTTGACGTGCCCCTCCGATGGATCCTCCCCCTATAACGATTGATGTTAATTAATATTATATTTATTTATTTTGTATTTATTTATTTATTTATTTATTTATTTATCATGTATCGAGTAATATAATATTATTTATTTATCCGACATCAGCAGCAAGTTTCAACGCGACTCAACAAAGGGACCGAAGTGAGGCACCTTCGCAATATCTCGTCCTATTCTCGTCTTGCAATTGTCACTTTCGTTCGAAACGTCTCGTCGCGACGACAAGAGCGTTCGATCAATAACCGATGGCACATTTGAAAGCCTACTCAGCCGGCGACGAATTAAATATAGCCATTACGTCGAAATCGCGTATTCGTCGGGGCGCCAAATGCGGCGAGTCGTCGTTTTTAATTAGCTTAAACGCCCGATTACATCACGCTCGATTAAAATCGAATGCGGATCGCGGCTCTCTCATGAGTCGAAGACGTCGTCACGTAGGCCCTCGGCCGTAACGAGTGGTCAAGCTCGAGCGTGGGTTCCGCAACGACTCCGCAAGATGCAAACAGGGTGGGAGAAGAAATAATCTCGCAATCAACTACAGTGGTCTTCTCCACGGTTGAATCTTTTCTCCAGTTCCCACGCTGAAGTTCGAACATTAGTCTACAATTAGCCATTACAATCGTCGCGAACGTCGGCTCGAGCCGATGACGATGCAAAATCACCGCGAGCGAAGCGAAGAGCGTCTCGCTTGAGAGACGTCGGATTCGCGCGTTAAATCGCGAGGACTCGCGCGCTCTTCGAGAACGGCGCGTCGTCGATCTGTCGATCGACACCGATTAATCTTGCCCGGTCGCCGTCTCCTCTTCGCTTCGCGTTCGCTTCAGCGGCGCGTCTTCTTTGATCGGCCCACCAGTGGCCCCAATTCACACCTGACTCTTAGCGATAAAAACCGCCTCTAAAGATATCCCTTATTCCGCTTGTGCGTAGGCACGAGTCCCGTTCCCAGTTGGAGGAAGTGAACTGTTATCGTAGCAGGTAGCCGTCGAGCACGCGCGTTGCCGTCGTCGTCGTCGTCGTCGTCGTCTCTTTTACGCGAGCTATCGAGCAAATTCATTTCAACTCCAACGTGCTGCTGGACTCCCCCCGTCCATCTCTCTGTTCTCCTCTCGTCTTCCCTTGCTCCCTCCGCACGCCTTTTCGTTATTCCTTTTTGTGATAAACCACCGAGCCACAGCCACTTCGTCGGCCCACTCGAAGCGGCAGTGAGCAGGACGATTAATTATCTCGGCGCCAAACGGCAACGATGAAAGTAACGACGGTCGATTAAGATCCAGGATCGAGGATCGAGAGAGAGAGAGAGAGAGGGGGGGAGAGAGAGAGAGAGAGAGAGAGAGGACGGTGGAGGGGTAAGGGAGGCCAAGGGAGAGATAGAAAAAGAAGAACCTGTGAGAATCCTTGAAGGAAATTAACAAGAGATATACCTGACATGCCGGTTATCTCGACTTTTTTTTCCATTAGAACGCGCGATTAAACACCGAGATTACTCGACGGCTAATAATAACCAAACGCGGAGCGCAACGCGTCGACCGTTTCTTGCTCTGCAACTGACCGTTAGATTTATATTTCGATTTAGAACATTCGGCAACGATGACAGCGGTCGAATGCGAGGGAATGCACTCTCGTGCCGGCTCGCCGAACCCTTCGTCAAATAGACGCAATTACGATCGATTATCCAATGTTCTACCGACTAATCTTGACCGGGAGTCGCTCGTCGGGAGAAGTCCGTCGCTTGAGAGAGGATACAATGTATGTGCCGCTGAGCAAGAAGAGAAAAGAAAGAAACATGTATCAGCTCTCCGTTGTTGAACAAGGAAGATTTGAATAACGCGCCGACGTGGGACATTATCTCGTACTATCTCGTGTAACAAATTGAATAAAAGATTACAGCGATAAAGAACGCCTGACGGCGCTCCACGTTATTTGCCTCTTGTTTCACCGGCGCGTTATTATCCTCCTTAAATCTATACAGCGTAACACAAGACGGAAATTCTCCTCTTGACACTACAACTACTAATCTATCTTCGCCAGAGCAGTCGAAATTATTTCCGACGGTGTGTTTGAAAAAATGAGCATTGCCAGGGAAAAGCTTTCATTCATTTCTGTTAATTTGTCGTGTCAATGTCGATTAAAAATATAACGTGCCATTACAGGGAAAAGCCTGAGTAATTTTAATAAGAAGTCACTGAGGAGGAGGCCACCTTGACTCCTCCGGTAGTTTTAGTGTGTTAACGCGCTTTTTAAATTCACAAAAGAAACAGATAAACTTATATGCTGAGATAAATTTCGAACAAACGCACTTTCGACAAACTCTGGCCGCATCGATGGCAGATTTACGCGCGCATTTATTTTTCCGACTATTGCTCACAGAAATCCAAGGGGCGCGCTTCTCGGCACGTACCGGCCTGAGGTTTACGTTGTACGTAAAGAAAAGAAAGAGGGAGAGAAGGCCCAAGAAAGAGAGAGGCTGATCCAAGGGCCTGCGCGGATGCCTCAGCGGGACACGGATTTCGCTCTTTTGTGCTTCCACTCGTCCGTTCATTCGAACCAACCGTGGTGGGACTCTCCGTTCCTCCCGACGAATGAAATATACTTCCACCATCAGCGACCCTTGTGTAGCTGGCGCCGAATAGATGAGCGTTTTCAGACTTGTGTCCCAGAGTGAACGCACGGTCGAGCCTGGCCCTGGGTCTCTTCTCGCTCGCTTTCTTCCACCATTGTTGCTCTCACGTATATTCGATCCATTTGTGTTCTTGACGCGCCGAGACACGTACGTATTCGAACACGTTCGTGGAAAATTAGACCTTCCCTTTTTTAAATACGTCTTTTTTCCTCTCTCTCTTTCTTTTTTTTGTGCAAACTAGCATTGAACTAAATTTCTCCATCTATTTCTCTTCAACATTATACACTTATTTTATTCTCTTTCTCTAAAAGGTTCAACCCAGTTCGGACAAAGAAAAACAGATCCTATTATTTGTCGACAGTTAAACGCTTCGACAGTCCTTTTCTTCGAATTTCGAGCTCATTGAATGCATTCAATGGAAAATTCGTGGAAAGTTCGTGGAAAATTCGCGAAGAACAGATCTAAAACATGACGACTAGCACCAGGATGACGAGACCTTCTTCTGAGTCTTTCCTAAAGTTGTATATTCACGATAAAAAGTCGAGCCAATGTGCAAATTGCATATCGAGAAATGTTTCATTGTAGATTCCTCTAAATGTATTCAGAGCACGTTTTCTCTCGCTCAATCGAGGGCGCGAGAAAGATCCTCGCCGCCTTTCGAAATTGATTCTCTCGACGAAGGAATTTTCGCGAGAATTTCCGCTGACTTCAAATCCATCTGAAATCCACCGAAAAGTTCAATTTCGTTAACAATTCACGTCTCGGAAAATTTGTTCATGGCAAAAATCCTTCTCTCTATATTTTCAAAGCTGCGTTGCAGAATGTAATACAAGCGCAATTCCTCGCTGGAAGAAAGATGCTCGTCGAACAGCTCTCTTCAAGCAAGACCGAGAGATTGACTCGCGTTCGATGGACGACACGTTTCGCTATGTGCTGATGTCAAAGAGGATCAATAGAAATAACACCGCGAAGGATCACATCCTCGACCCATGGCACGGAGGGTGAAGTAACAATGGCGAGAGAATCGACAGAGAGCTGGAGATAGAGAGAGAGAGAGATAGATAGATAGATAGATAGAGAGAGAGAGAGAGAGAGAGAGAGAGAGAGAGAGAGAGAAAGGGAGAGATTCGATCGTAGTAATTGTGTTCCGCCGCGTCACGTCGATGCACAACAAGCCGACGGGCAATCTTCCTTTTTGGCAGTTCATCCGTCGCCCGGCCAGAGTAATATATTTCCAAGCGAGACCAATGGAACGTGATTTCGTGCCGTAGGAGGAGCATACACAGACTATCTCTCGCTCTCCTTTGTTACCCATTGTCGCCCGGTTCCCCGAAGCGAGCGCGCATTGACGATACGTGGCGGAGGCGAGATCTCCGTCGCCCTCGCCCGCATAAAACGAGCGAACGTGGCCTCGTGATGCTGCCGAGAAAGGGTATCTGATTCTAATCCCAAAATCCGGTTCGAAGCTCCGGATTGTCGGCGCGATACTCGTCGTTTTACGTTAACGCGCCGTTCAAAAGTCGTCTCTCTCTCTCTCTCTCTCTCTCTCTCTCTCTCTCTCTCTCTCTCTTCTTCTGGCCCGACATGACCACCTTCCCGAGGCGTTCATGAATAAGAGATGGGCGGGCGCGATTTCACGAAATCCGCTTACGGTCGTTTATAAAATCCAAGAGAGGAACGCAAACGCCCTTCGCCTTGCCTCGCATCGCGTCGCCTCGCGTCTCGTCGCCGCGTCGCGATCTAATTTATTCCGGCAGCCCGGGTGTTCGCGAGAGAAGATTTTTTCCACAGTTCTCGGAAAAAACGCGAGGATCAGATCATGTGGAGATATACTTTCCTGCTCGAGGAACGATTCAGCGTCGTCTCGTCGTTCACTCGACGTTGCTTTTACTCTCCTTCTAAATCGCATCGCAGACTGTGCCGGGATAGTTAACGAGCAGCCTCGCGGTAATTATCCACGACAATTAGCGATCATCGGTCAACTATACAACCAATATATACGTCTCGGCAGAGCGAAAATACATATTCATCGGCCGGCCGTCGCTCCGTGTCGTCGCGCTTGTTGACGATTGTCTCGTCCGGCGATCTTTAATAATTCATAATTAAGCTCTAATCGAAAGCACAATCGTCGACTCGTCCGGAGACGGCGCGACGAATCATTATCCGGCAGACGCGATCTTTCCGCGAAACCGACGATAGATCACGGCTGACTTATTAATCTTTTCTTCTTTTTCTTCTTCTTCTTCTTCTTCTTCTTCTTCTCAAATATTCCCTCCTCTTCTATTCTCTCGGACTCTCTCCTCGATCTTCGCGTGACGATTAATTCATATACATATGCATCGCTCGTCGATGCAATCGTATCGATTTCCTGCCGCTCACAGGACGATAATAATAAACGATAGGCGAGGCTCATTCAAGTAGGCTAATTGCAAGAAATTGCGCGCAAGACGTTGACCAGCCTCGTCGAAGCCTCGTTGTTGTTGTCGTCGTCGTCATCTTCAGGCGAGCGCTTTCACGCTCCGCGCTCGCTCGCACGACTTTTATCGCGTCTTTCGCCGGCATCTGCAAATCATTATAACTGCACGCTACACGCCGGAGAATAAATCGCGCGCCGCGTTGAAGATCAACGACGTGGTAACCGAGCTGAAGCTTTAACCGAAAGAGCCGTCGTCGTCGTTCGATTCGCGGAAAATAGCGCGGAGTGCATCAGCGATCTTCACAAAGTCACGCCACGACGCTCGCTGTGCGGTCGTAATAACGACGTTACAAGCGATTTACCGTCGATCCGCGCGAGGCCGCGCCTTATCCTGTCTATAGATTTTCGCACGACAGCGCATATATATCGCCAACGATACGTTCGATTAAGTTTAATTCGTTTCCCGTAGAACGTGTATTTTTCGCTTATCGACATCTCTCCACGAGAATTACCTCGTTCGTATTAACATTTGTCCCGTGTTTATGGGGAAAGATCAATCTCGTGGATTAATCTGATAAAAGTACAAATATTGCATTCACGCTGGCATTTGTATACTCAGTTTTTCAAAACAGATTGAACATTTTTGTTGATACATTTCGAAGCGCAACGAATTTCCAATGAAAGAACTCAGAACTCTCCTGGGAATTTTTCAGGGGCAAAGTTTTCTCCTCCATCAGCCGCGTTCTCAACCGAATTTGAGAAAAGTGATTGAACAGTTTGGAACACACAGTATACCGTGTATACCGTTTGCCTGTCCGCGGCTGCGGAAAGACGCGGTACTGCTGGCGCGTAGGGACGCGTCTTTCCATAAAAGTGCCGAAGATCATCTCTAAAAATATAATGACTGACGCCTTTAAAGCGCGCGCGCGCTTCAATCCGGATCGCGGCGACTTCACGCTCGAGCGATACACACGCAACAGGTTACGCGGCTAAAACGCGCTATAGATCGGCGCCGGTCACGCGCCGCGACCTAATCTCGATGCGAACCGACGGCGACGGCGACGTTTCGCGCTCGCCTCGCCACGCCGCGATGACGACCCGATCGCAGCCGCCGGCAGCTGCATGCGCGAAAGAATTACGGCGAGCTTTGTTCTCCCGCGAACAGTGCGCCTTTTGTTGGGCCACACGGTGCTGTCGTTGGTATTCACGATCCGAGAACGGTGCTGAACGCGCGCGCGCGCGCGCGAGAGAGAGAGAGAGAGAGAGAGAGAGAGAGAGAGAGAGAGAGAGAGAGAGAGAGAGAGAGAGAGAGAGAGAGAGAGAGAGAGAGAGAGAGAGAGAAAGAGAGAGAGAGATTCTTCCTCTTTTTCATTCCGCACGTACCGCATCAAATGCACGCCGGCAGAGCAAGATTCGCCTATCGTGATGACTCTCGACTCGCCTGCCTTCCATTTTTCTACAATTGTGCAGAGTGAACGCACCTGAACGTGGAATGGAAAAGAAACAAAATGTGACAAAGTAATCTAACGCAACTCTACCGACTTAAATTAACTTAAAGCATCTCGCGTACGAATTATTCTTACGCGAGTGCAACATTTCGTACTCTTAACTCCGTGTCGTGCGCTGCATCTCGCCAGGAGAAGGATTTTTCGCACTGTCTGAAATCGATACCGCGGCCGGACGTGATACCGACGCGGCGCATTCGGTTTCGACTCAAGCGTGAAAAGGTTGTTGCTGGCCAGAAAGAGGTAGCGAGCCGCCCTCCTGAAGCGTGAAATATTACAATTCGGGCGCAACAATCTTCCAAGGCCAGCGTGCCACGCCGACGGCAATTAACCGGTAATCTGGTATCGATACTAATATACTCACACGTCGTCGTAACAGGTCACGCCGTGCCGAGTCGCACGACGCGCTGACGGCATGCGCCGCGTGTTGCTACTTGAAAGCGCAGCGTGATGCACACCCCTGTAGCGTTCAATTGCGCACACTCGGCGTTTTCTTCCGATTCCCGCCAAAAAGTTCGCTCCTTCCTTTCTCTCTCTCTCTCTCTCTCTCTCTCTCTCTTTCTCCTACAGCCGCGCCGCCCCTGCAAGAAAACGATCATGTAGCGATTGTATCTAGTGAAATATAATTCGCAAAAGACCACGAGAGGTTCTTCACCCAGCCGCGATTTGAAAGACCTCAAGTTGAATCGATGAATATGTCCGCTCAGGTAGATTCAGGCGATTTCACGCGGTCTGTCAAGGTTCTGTCAAGGCGGACAATAGAAGCCAATTTCATCAGATATCCTCTGAGACATTTCGTACGACTTCAAAAGATCATCAAAGATTCTTTAACACATTCCACACTCGTGGAATCACTCGTGGTTCACGTTCTATTCTGACGAAAACTGAACTGCCTGCTGTCAGGCGATTGAAAATTTTAACTCTAAAATTGAACATGAGTATAAGATACTTTTACAATTCTGTTGAAATATGTTATTTGTTAAACAAACTTGGCTTATATTATGACGATGAGGGCCCATGCATGCACCGGTGACTCATGCTGGTAATAAATAACATGTTAAGGGCGTTCAAGAGACATCTGAAACTTTCAGGCTTCTTTTAGAAGTTCGTTCCATTCGGAAAGCTCTCGGACAGGCCGATATTCGCAGCGACATTTAGCGGTAATTGCCGCAATTACGGGAGGAACGCTGAAATGTACCAGGGAAAAACACGTGAATGTGATCGCGTGTATCCCGCTATCCGTGCGCTCTCGAGCGAAGAAAGATTCCAGATTCTAGCCGGGTTCTAGATTTCACGGTGACGCGCCGCGCATAGACATTCGCGCCTTTCCAAGAGGCCGCCACGCCGCGCCGCGCCGCGTCGCGTCGCGTCGACGCTCCGCGACTCGCCTCGGACGGAGGGTCCGGGCGCGTCCAAGTATCACGATCCGTCGCACGAACGCGCACGCGGCTCCGAAAAGCGCAAAAGAAGGGGAAAAGGAGAGATCTCGCGGCTGCTCGAAGCTTGCCGTAGCTGAACCGTTGTCGACCATCGTGCGCGGCACGATGGCGCCCATAGGGCGCCGCCGACGCGCACTTCCCAACTCGAACGACACAGGACCGTACTCGCCATCCGCGTAATCTTGTCGCGCAAAAGATACGGTCCAAGCGATGATGTCTGAAGGTTTCGCTTTTATCATACACTCCAATTGCGCCAATCAACGTTTAACTCAGCCAGTGAAATTGCTGAAAAGGAAGATAAAATTTGCTGATACGAGCAGCAAGAGTGATCTTGTTCTCTCTTCATAATCCATATTAATAAACGATACCTCAGTCAAGTATTACACCTATTTTACTGATATATATATATAGGATGATTAATTCCTTGGTTACTGTTGGACAATAAGTGACGTAACCAGCAATTGTTGTTGACAATTTCATTGACGGATTACGTTTAATCTTGATTACGTTTAATCAAGATTTGGCAGGTCAGCCTAAAATCCTCTCGGAAGACATAAGAACCCAAGGGCATTAAACCCTTGTCCTCAGATTAACCTGAAAGATTAAAAAGATAAACTAAATACATAGGGAGATTCACCATGTAAATATGGGAGACCTCTTTACAAAAAGGAGATAAACGATAAGTAAAAAACAAAAGTGGAGCTTATGGAGATGTCTGAAGTTATCAGATAAAAAGTGATACATTAAAACTAACCCAACCGTTCAGGATCCAGGTAATAAACGTTCACCTTTGGTACAACAGCTTAGACTTTAACACAGCACATGCGTGCATCGATATTTCGCTCGTTCATAAGTAGAACACCCGCAGTACGTCATACAATCGTTAGATTTTATCACGTTACAATAATAGAGTAAAAATGCTGAATGCTACATGCTGAAAGCACACAATAGTTACTGATCAAACAAATCGTTAAACTTATGATCATGAGTTTTTTTTCTTTCAGTGTGAACTTATAAAAGGCTAGTCTTACTCTACAGTCAGTGTAACAATATTGAGCTAAAACGAATACATCTTTTCCTCAGGTATAATGCCATAAAAACTAACCTCATTCCCATGCGCTTTGAAGTTTGCAAATTTTCGTACTTTACGAGTTTACGCTGGATTAAAGGATTCCGGACATCGGCCCGCAGACCTTATATCACTTCTATTACCCTCTATCAATCACGTCGAGATCATCAATTACGAACGACCATTCATGAACAACATTCATGACAAGACCAAAAAATCGTCATTCTCAGTGTATCCGTAGAGGTTATGTTTACAGACATTTCCATCGAAGCGGAGATCGAAACTTACCGCGCGATGTCGCAAAAAGCCGGCGCATTACCCAATTATCTCTCGCTCAGCGAAAGACTTTCGAACAAGCTCAACGAAAGGTGCGTTCCTTGCTACGTTCCTGATCGTATCATCTCGCTCACTCCGACGCAACCGATTTCCATTCTCCGTCGTGCACCGAAGGTGCACGAAGCTTCGCCCCACCAACGCGGTGCGCCCCCACCGAGCCGCGGCGAAAACGACCGAAGTAGTGGCAGCCTGCGCTTAGCAGCGCAACGCGAATCACCCTATGTTACAGTGAAGTATGTGCTCCCGAGTGTAGAAAATGGCGCTCTGCGGTACTGCGGATCGGCGCGGATGTAAATATGGCTTGTGGCTCAGCCTGGGAGTGCTCATCGCATGCTTCGTCAGCGGTGAGTACCGTCGGGTGTGCGATTGATCCGTGTGCTACGTATCGCGGTGCCGTCATTTTCCTAAGTAAGCGATCAACGCGCCCGCGTCTATGCCAAGTGCGGAACGCGCGTCTCCGTCTTCGTCTCCGTCTCCGTCTCCTCTCGCGCCGGGCCCGCGCGCGTTGGAATCGATTGAGAGATGCGGGAACGAGGAACGCCTTCGCGAGACCTCGGCTTCCTCGTCGTCCGTCATCGTCATCGTCACCGTGTTCATCTTCTGCTATGCAGATGTGTTAACTCGACTGACGATCTCATTCCATATTTCTCTATCTCGCTCGCTCCTCGCCTCTCTCTTTCTCTCTCTCTCCTGTCTCTGTTTCTCTTCGTTTCGCGTTCCTTTGATTCGCACGCTCGTTTCTTTCTCTCTCTCTCTCTCTCTCTCTCTCGCTCTCTCTCTCTTTCTCTTTCTCTCTCTTCTGACCGCTTCGGCAAACACGACCGAACGACGAACCGATTCTCTGCCTCGTCGTGAAAGATCGCTGTCTGGCGCGCCCTCGATCGTGCCGTCGGCGCTTTTTGCGATTTTGCGGCGCGGTACCGAAGAGTCACCCTTCGTGCGGGCGAACCGATGGGGTTCGCCGCTGTGTGTGACACTTCTCCGATCGCCGCGATCGCGCATATTATGATTGTGCGTCGTGTCTATCTTGGGCGCGACGTCATGTTTTTTTCCGATTCCGTCCGATAAATACGGCGACGCTGCTTCTCTTTTTCCTCCTCCTCCTCCTCTCAGTTTTTCCTCTCACGACGTTCTTCGAGCTCTCGAGTCTTCCTCATCCCGCGATCGATGCGTTTTCGCGAGAGGAATTCCTGCGCGCCGAGATGGCATGCGGCCGTTCTTTTTTACCTCGAAGTCGCGCGTCTCGGCAAGAGAGAACAGGACAGGAAGAGAAGAAGAAAGAGAGAGAGAGAGACGAGGTTAGCCGTTCTAAGGTTAGAGACTGAAATACTAGCGGTGCCGAGAATCGCACCGCTTCTCCCGTCGACTCGGGAGAGTGCCGTTCTCTCTCTCTCTCTCTCTCTCTCTCTCTCCTCTCTCTCTCTCTCTCTCTCTCTCTCTCTCTCTCTGGCCGCCGTCGCCGTCGCGACCTTTTTCACTTTTCTTCCTGGTATTCGTTTTCTCGTAGACTTGTACACTCGGTGCACGCTCTTCCATCTCTCTCTTTCTCCTTCGTGCTCCGACATAACATTCTTGGACGCTCACGCGTGATACTGGACCGATCGCCGCACACGATTCGATATCACGCCGATATGACGCCGTCGATGACACCAGACTTTAACCTTCTAAAGAACCGCGTCGCGTTTACGACACACACACACACACATACACACAAACACCTTTTTAATACCTTCTTTTCCCGATCTGCATGGAGTGCAGTTGAGCAATGTTCGCTATTAAGCGCTCGTTAATGATAACAACGCGTGCGGGCGACAAGCTCTTAGGAAGAATTTTCTTTCTAATGTTTTTCCTTGTGTTTCTCACACACACACACACACACACACATGTTCGCACGCGGATTGCAATGCCATTCGTTCGTTTATCTCCGTGTCTGTCTTCCTCTGTAAGTAGATGAATCAAAATTTTGATTTTGTCTCAGAACAGTCAATATGCGAGTCACATGAAGGTTTGATGTTCATCATTCTGATTGGTCTGACCAATCATTCAAAATCGCTACCAGTCAAGTATTACCTGCTTTGTTCTGTTATCCCTTTGAGGCATAGTAGTAAGTATGCTTACCACCTATTCTCACATTTTCATGAAATATTTCATATTTGAGGGATTCTTGTCGGACTCTTTTGCGTTTTTTAGCTTCTTACATGATATGGGAACGTACATGAAAGATTGAAAAGTGTTTTGCATAAGTTATCCATTTATTATAAATAAACAAAGTGTGAAAGATACACATTTTTACAGAAAAAAATCATTTTCCACAAGCTATGAGTGAATTTTTTACTCAAAATGAAGATTTGGGATCGATGATTACGAATCTGAGGTCCAAATTCCAAAATTAATTTTCCAAGATGGTGGATTCCAAATGGCGGATCATAGAATGTACATAAAATTAGCTAAAACTGTACTCTGGTTAGTTTTTGAGTTCGCTGATTACGAATCTGAGGTCCAAATTCTAAAATTTATTTTCCAAGATGGTGGATCATAAAATTTTTATATGATTAGCTGAAATTGTACTTTGGTTAGCTTTCAAAGTTGCTGATTACGAATCCAAAACGAGGTCCAAAACTCATTGTCACCGAAATGATCGCGACTTTTCATATTTGTGGCCGCGCCATCTTGAATTTCAAAAATCTGATAACGGATTCGTCATCAGCGATCCCAGAAAGCCCCGTATATAAATTTTCATGTGATTCGGATTTTCTGAAAAACACATGCCTCAAAGGATTAAGGTAGACAACGATTCATTTCTCGATCGCTCTTGGACGGCAAATTACAGAAAGTGGTACCGGTAGTTTTGCCGGTAATCTATCAACTGGTTATGTCGATGCTTGACAAGAGTTGTCCTAAGGACCACTATCACCACATTCTAATTAAGCTAAATCGCCGATCGAATCAACCGACATAATTCCCAGTATGGGAAACAAAATACTGTCATCAAAATGACTGACATAATTCTCTCATCTTCTCTTTATAATTTATACCTAAAAGTTGCTCTCTCAGTCGAACATTAATTATTGTCTTGCCGAGATGTATACACATACACGGAACTGCCTTAGCTTCTTAGTCGTTAAAGACCAACAAATTACAATTTGCTTGGTCAAAAGCTGACCGAAATGACCGAGCTCGAAATTGTTGCTGACAATTCCGCCGGTCAGTCATCAATTAACCTGATCGGAGTTCATCATCAGTCGTCCAAAATATGCCCGTCCGATCCTCCTCGTGTTCCTCGCAGATGCAAATTTTGACGACCACTTTGAGGACGCTAAATGCGGGGCGAGGCGCGCGCGCCGCTATCTATTTCGTGTACCATAGAAAATAGAGATTGTTTACGTTGCTGGTGCGGCGCGCACGGGACTCGAAATACATCAAAGGGTTATAAGCGTCGACGTGTGCACGCGGGTCGACGCGGCCGCTTCAGAGCGGAACGCGACACGCTCGTCTCTCCCTTGGAGACGACGAGCGTGTGTACACGCCGCACGTAATTTCATACTCCGCTCTCGGCGTCTCCGCGAACGCGCCCCGAGCTGGCGAGCTTAATCTCCCGCTTCTTTCCCTTTCTCTTCTCGTCGCCGCCGCCGTCGCCGCGTATTTTTTCTCCGCTGCATCGCCGCCGTCGCGTACGCACGACGTTTTTTCCGCGAGCCTCGACAAGGACATCGCGCCGAGCCGTCGCGCGTATCGCGCGAGATGAACGCGCGGAATAAAGGCGGCCTTTCTCGATGTCCGGCTGGATGGTATGCAGGCCGTATCCGGGATGCGGCCTGCTCGTAAGTAGCCGTTCGCCTAGTATCTTCTTTCGAGCGATGTCTCGGAAGCTTGGTAAAAATTAGAATCGCGAAAGACTCAGAAGATTCCTCCGAATCCCCAGGAAGATTATCTAGTCATTTGACTTGTCTCGGTCACTTCAGTAGACACAAAGATTGACTGATAGTTTGTAAGAAGTTGCAGTTAGGTACGTTGAGTCAAGGATGCGCAGTATCACGGTTGACTGATCGCTGTTGGGTCCTAAAAAAGAACGATAAATCAGTGCGGAGTCCATTTTTAAGTTTGCATCACTTCTAGATATACATCGTTGAAGATTTCCTGACGTTTACCTAACTGAAGCAGGTCAAGATTTTTTTCAAAACTCACGCGTCAGTGACGGATGGAAGTTGCCTTGCGACGGTAGGATTTGATTCGTTCTTGAAATTTCTCGGAGTGACGTCTCTGAGAACAATGAAGATTCAGTCGATGGCGGCAGCGAAACACCGTCATTCGGAGTCACATGATATTCACTCTTCACTCTTTCGAGTGAAAATATTCATTCGACGATTCCAAGCGGAAGGAAGCTCACCTTGCATGAGCGAATAGTCACTCGAGATTGGCTGTTGTGCTGCTCCTTCGAGTGGAATTCCACTCGAAGAGATTCAGAGAGCGGGAAGAGGGAGGAAGGAGAGGATCCGCCGTTCTGTGATTTTTTAATCTTTTAATCTCTCTCGATCGCGGACGCTGCAAATTGCTGATTCGCACCTTGCGCGAATCGGAGTCGCCGCGCCTCTTCCACCGGAAAGGTGCTCTTTCTCGTTGGAAACCACGGCGGACGATGATTACGCGCCGGCAGGATAGGATTACGCGCGCACTGCTGATTGTCCTTCTGCGAAAATTACGATATCGCGCGACGGTATCACGGTTACGCGTTGCGCGCGAATCCGTTCGTGCGAGTTCACCGCCGCCGCCGCCGCCGCTTTTCTCGCCGAGATATTATTTGCAGCGGCGCGACGCGCGACGAGACGCGACGTGGAGTATTAAGTTTCCCGTGCGCCATGTATACACGTGTGTGCAGGGCGAGCGTGCCGTTCTGTCGCGACAAAATAGTGCAGCGTCCGAGACGCCGAGACGCTTTTCAGCGTCGGACAGACGCGCGTTGCACCTATACGACGTCGTCGACGCCGGGCTTCCGCGAAACCACCTAAGCGGATCAAACGATTACCTCTCGCGGCGAAAGGACGCGGCAAGTTACGATAAAGAGTTGCCGAAACGGCCAAGTCTGCCCTTCCTTCCGTCTTCCTCCCAACGAACGCAGCGGAGAAGAACGCTCTGACGGAAGAGAGCTGCACGCACGATCGCAGTGCGAGTGCACTTGCTATTGACTTGTATTGTAAATATTGGTAATGCGAGGAGAGAGAGAGAGAGAGAGAGAGAGAGAGAGATAACGGAAGGATAACCGCCGCGTGTTGAAGCGCGAATCGACGTCCTCTTGTGCAAATTAGAGCCGACTCTCTCAAATTCGCATCCACCTGACACGCTCGCGCTGTTGTGTTCCTTCGCCGGCTTCGTCTCGAGTAACGCAAATTATCCTGCAGATTTCGCGCGTTATTATCTTTCGCGACCACCTCTCTGCCGCCCGGGTTCTCCCTCTACATGTCTCTCTGTTTTTCTCCTTCGCGCGTCGCACATCGACAGGATCATCGACTCGTTGCTGCTGATCGTTCACGTAACGGATATCGCACCGATGATCAGTCATAGCGGCGTGCAGTCTTTCGTAGCTGGAAAAAAAACGAAGGAGAATCAGAAAAAGAGCAGAGCCGCGTTTCTAGAGCGCAGAGAGTCGCCTGCGAACTTGACGATGCTAATAGTCGTGCTAATAGACGCGCACGACTGGGCTATCGCTGATACTGCTCTTTGCCACGCTGATAAAGTCCGCCGCGGCTAGCTGGCACGTCGCCACGCGCGCGCGCGATTCATTGAAACCTTCGTGCGATTACGGGCGCCGATTGCGTCGCGAAAGCCGCATGAAAGCAGATACACGCGTGACGCGCCTCGCGCTCTGACTCGCGTTCGAGCACAAACACGTACACGTACGCCCGCACGCTTGTGCGTGTGACATTTTTCTAAACAGTCGCTACAGCTTTTCTGTCATCAATGACGGGACGGGACGGACCGACAAACAGTGCTTTCCGAGCTCTGATCGAAAAGTCTGACCGAAGATCGTCCGGTCGACTCGCAAACGTTCGCTTCTTCGGCTTGCGATCTCGTTGCCGGCAAACTACAAATAGCGAAATGTTAATTCGCACAAATTAACACGTTGAACACGTCGCGCTGACGGTCACCGCTAATAAGCGTTGATATTACCGTGTCTCCTAAGTTAGGCGTTAGAAGATAACTAATTGCACTTAGAAAATTGATTGTACGACTAGTGGAGAAGGCACACCGAGAAAAATATCCGAAATATCCGATTGTTAATTTCGTTATCCGATCAGATATCCGGTGTATTTAATCGGATATTTGATCGGACAACAAAATTAACAATCGGATATTTCTGTCGGATTTTTCTCCGTGCAGATACGAGCTATGCGCGTTTTTCGGACTTTTACACTTATTTGCCGTATCTTCGATCGTGTTCAATCGTCCATCAAGTCTTTGTACAATCAACGTGTTAATGCTCGTATAGATTGTAATATTTCCGGGAAGCGGATTGAAGAACCATCGAGTGGCGTTTACTGCCTCAGAGACAGCGAATTCGTGCCTCTCGGTGCTGCTCTGAGATCGGTATCGGCGGTGTAAATATCGGTGGGAAGGATCTCTTCCAGATCTACGCGCGGGTCATTAATCGCCAGCCACGAGGACGGCGATAACATCCGCGAGCGCGATTATAGACGTCGACGGAACGCTGTTGACGTGGAAAAATACTTTTCTGCACAAGCTGTTTGCGCTTCGTTGCGAGATACGCAAGGATAAGCGCGGAACCTCTCTCGCCGCTCGCGCGACGCTCGAAGCTCTCGTCGAGTTCTCGTCGCAGCTTTTTTCGACGCTCCTCATCACCTCACAGTGAGCTGACACTCACTCGCCTTGAAGAGCATACGCGGGCATCACGATTTGCTCCTGTGAGACTCGTATCCTCGATTCGAGAGTAAGATTGTCGCCGAGATTTCATTCAACTCGACGCGGACCTTCTGTGCAAGCCTGAAAGCGAGGAAAGAAAACGTTTAATAAATTATCTCCATCTAGATTTCACGCTCCATTGTACACCGCTATCTTCGGAAGCAGAGTAAGAAGGAACGTTGTATGTGTGAAGAGCTGCGTAAGCGTAAATAATACGTAACACGAGCGTGACGTCTATTACCAGGATTGGGAAATAACGTGTTTCTTGCAAACTCGTGACAAACTACTTTTTTCAGTAACTACTTGGGAGCGATGTTTTCTTTTATCCGTTTGCGAGTCTTACGAGGCAAGTGTTGCTGTAATGTAATTACGGTTCCTGGATAACTGGAACGAACATGAACGTTACTTTTTATCGCTCATTTGCGGTAACGTTCCATTTTTCGAAAGGACTAACGGTGACGATAATGAATCACTTTTACAAAGAAATCTCCCCAATCCTTTCTATCGCTACCACGACTGCTAAGTTTCACCCCGTATCGACGGTAACTCGAGATCGTTATTAGAGTCAAGATTGAGCTTCCACCGTACTCCCTGCACAAGGGCAAGAGAGAGAGAGAGAGAGAGAGAGAGAGCAGAGTGAGCGTGGAACGCGCGAGAAATCGATCCGTCATCCGGATATTCGTGGGATATAAATAGAGCGGTCACCGTAAAATAGACGCGGGAGAGTAATTCCGCCATGGAAGATAAGCGGTCTCTCCGCGGCTCGCGTGTGTCTCTCATGCATCTCAGCCTCTCGTTCTTCCTCCTTCTCCTTTTCTTCCTGCCTTCGCCACCGCGGAAAGAGCGAATATACGGCGAACATGTCGCTGGCATACTTGCTGGAAACATGACACCGTGTTTGCAACGGACTCGCCGTTATCAGCCAAACCGGGATGGCGAAGACGGGAGAGATTGTACCTTCGCTCTGCAACATTGCACCGCGCTCCGTTTCGCGACTAAATCGCACGTTTAACTCTGGACCGTTCGCATCCACGTCGACCTTGCTGAACAAGCGCTGAGATTCAATAAATAGAAAATTTATCTTGCGAGCATATCTTCTTCTCTCGGTCCTCCTCTGTTATTTTTTTTTTTTTTTCTCTGACGGACAGGAAAAGCACAGATGTTGAAAATTGCATCGATAAATTCTCCGTTCCGCGATAAGCGACTTCTCTCTATCGGCGGTGGAGAGAAGTCGCTAATTATAGATGACGCTAATTATAGGTCACGCCCGTTATGTCTGTCGCGAATTTTATATGCGCTCCGATGATACAAACGGAAGTTACACGTATAACCCCTCCCATTGCAGAAGAAACATTTTTATGTTCTTCCAAATGGAATTAAAAGCGCGCATGCAAAATTTATCTCAGATTTCGTCTCGTGTTCTATCGTCGCTTTTTTCTTCGATGATGACCGATGACTCTTTAACGGGACAATATTTGTCAGGCGGCGAGGTATTCGCGAGATATGCGCGCGCGCGCGCGACGTGCATAACGTCGACGTGTCTGTGTGCATAAATCAGTCACGAGCGTGCGCACGATTTACAGCGGGCGTGAGTTATCGGTCGTTCGTGGTTTATATCAGCGCGAGACGTTTATGAAAGATCTCTGATTTCCTCCTGCGAACGGGACGCACCTATCACTACCACCACCACCTCTGCCTCTGCCTCTCTCTCTCTCTCTCCCCCCCCCCTCTCTCTCTCTCTCTCTCTCTCTCTCCTCCGTGGGACGCGCGACGACGGTCGTTCGCCTACACGAGACACATCTCACGACTTGTCAAACAACCTCTCGAATCCGCCCGGCTCCGCGCCCAGTTTCCTCTAAGCGCGCGGTATCAATTACCATTGAGTTATTTACCACACCTCGCGTGCGCGACTCTGTAACGTAATTGTTCGATTCAATTCCTCAGCGACGTGTCGCGCCTACCTTGTCGTCGCTCTTGCTGCTGCTGCTGCTGCATCCGCATTTAAAACTGTTTGCACGCTAGAGAGAGAAGCATAAAAGTTTTAATCTCGGATCACAGCAACGCTCGATCCAAAAATAATAACCGAACAACTAAACACGCGATTAATATTAGAGTCTTACGTATTCTTCATCACCTTTCTCGATCGCCCGGCCCGCTCGATTTCGTCAGACTGACACTCCTAATAATATCGCGCATCAATATCTTTGCAGTGTCGGGCATCACTTGTTACTGCGAGGGGCATTGTCCGGGCGACAAACAGAATGGAACCTGCGAAGGACGGCCGGGCAGCCAGTGTTTCAGCGCTGTGGAGGAGGTGTGGGACCCCGATATACAGGACTACGTCCCAGAGTGGTCCTTCGGCTGCCTGCCACCCGCCGAACAAGGTTTCATGCAGTGCAAGGGGAACTTGGTGCCTCATCTGCAAGAGAAGAACATAAAATGCTGCAATCACTCCGCTCTGTGCAACAAGGATCAATTCCCCGTATACGAGCCACGGCCTACCGTGTCTCCTCATCCGATTGTCATCGCATCGGGCGCTCGGTTTATTATTCTAGCGGTCGCCCTATCGGTCACCTTCGTGATTTTACTGATATCGATAGGATTCGTTTACCATTGGTGTCGGAAGAAAGAGAGGGACCCGTGCCTGGTGCCATCGCAAGGTACTATCAAGGACTTTATCGATCAGAGCAGCGGATCCGGCTCAGGACTGCCGCTTCTCGTGCAACAGACGATCGCGAAGCAATTGGCCATGTCGCAGTGCGTGGGAAAAGGACGCTACGGCGAGGTATGGCTCGCGAGATGGCGAGGCGGCGAGAAGGTGGCGGTTAAGGTGTTTTTCACGCTGGAGGAGGCGTCTTGGTTCCGCGAGACCGAGATCTATCAGACCGTTCTGATGAGACACGACAACATCTTGGGCTTCATTGCCGCCGACATCAAAGGTACCGGCTCTTGGACTCAGATGTTGCTGATCACGGATTACCACGAGAGAGGTTCGCTGCACGATTACCTGCAAACAACAGTGTTGGATCATCAGGCTCTACTGGCGATCTGCGTGTCGATCGCATCCGGAATCGCGCATTTGCACACTGAGATCTTCGGTACACAGGGCAAACCTGCGATAGCTCACAGGGACATCAAGAGCAGAAATATTCTAGTGAAGAGAAACGGGGAGTGTGCCATAGCGGACTTTGGACTGGCTGTTCGCTACATCAGGTACGTAAACACGTCGCCTCTGATGCGTATCTCTTTTAGGAAATATACATCTCTCGACATACATCAATATAGTATGTTTAAGCGTTCAGTAGCAAGCGTCCTTTTTCTTGTCTGCAGCGAGAGCGGAGAGATCGACATTGCGCCGAATACCAGAGTAGGTACACGACGTTACATGGCACCAGAAGTGCTGGACGAGACCCTGAATACAAGCTGCTTCGACGCGTTCAGAATGGCGGATATGTATTCAGTCGGACTGGTGTTCTGGGAAGCGTGCAGAAGATGCGTGACGGGCGGCAAGAATTCCATGATGGAGTGCGTGGAGTCGTACGCCTTGCCTTATCACGATGTTGTGCCGAGTGATCCAGACTTCGAGGATATGCGCTTGGTAGTCTGCGTAAAGCGACTACGTCCGATCATTCCTACAAGATGGGACAATGATTCGGTAAGAAACAAATCTCATCATCCCGTGTAATAACTTTATGACACGATTATTCTCGTCACACGGATCATCGGTTAACGAGTCGGCATTGTCTTGTTTTCTTGCAGGTCCTATTCGCGTTAGGAAAGATCATGTCGGAGTGTTGGCATGCGAATCCAGCGGTTCGCCTGACTGCGCTTCGTGTGAAAAAGACGTTATCGAAGCTACACGTCGATAATATAAGCATGAAGATCGTGTAGTGCCTCCGCCCGCCATTATGTAAAAAAACTGAATCACTCTTCTTCTAGTTAAACAAACAACTTCCTATCCTCTGTAAATATATCCTCTAGTGTACATAGAACTGTTGACAGACTGCAGCCTGAAGACTGAAGACTAAGGTTTATAAGTATAGTAGCGTGAATGAAACGAATGAACGAGAATTTGCACGCGTACTTGAATGAACAAATGAACGACCGAACGAACGAATAAATAAATGAACGAACGAACGAATGAATGAATGAACGAATGAATGAATGAATGAATGAATGAATGTACGTTTCTCATAACGAGAGATGAAATCGTTTCGATGTATATATTGTACATATACACACTATACATACATATATATATATATATATAAATTATATGATTTATATATATTTATATATAAATTATATAAATTTTATATGTAACCATATACATATTATGTAAAAAATTGTTTCGTTATCACACGGAGTGCGCTTAACGTTCTATGAGGTTTTAACTTTACAATTGATTCTCTATACATTTAGCGACTACGTCATTTCTTTTTTAAGTACCTCGAAGCATATTTATTATCATCAACGACTTTCGGTACATACATATTGCGATAGTTTTCATAAAAGTTGTTGACTATTGCGAAATACGTACGGCATACTATACAGCGCAACGAAATAGGGATATTGCATGAATTAATAGGCATTAATCAAATTTACGACTTGTGTTAAACCGTTGAAAAGTCGTGATACGTTAACTCTCGCGAATATAAGATGTATGTTCAACGCGTAAGTCTGTATTGCTTGTACGATAATTTGTTTCCAATTTGTACAAACGATACATACATTTGTCGGATTTTCAAACATTTTGACCATCTTGGTCAGTCATGCGTACGTAAGATGATTTTTCTTTTACGTATTTGTACAGAGAAGGTAATAGAGAGAAGAAAAAAAAATTGTGGAAAATAACCATGTATCGTGCAATAACAGTGTATGCAATGTTATTTTAGAAGATAAATCTGATTTTGCATATCCCTTGGGACTTGTATTGTACGTTCGACAAATCAGGATAAGAGGTAATTGGATCAATTGTTTACGGAAATGAAAAAGATTATTAGAAAAAGGCCGGACTTTGGCTCACTGACACGAAATTGTTATATCGTCTTATTTTTTTATACGTAAATACGGAAATCATTGTTGAATGTTTTTACTTCTTTCAACAAGAAACTGTAAATGAAGTAAATGAAGAAACAAAAAAGGGCTGTAGAGGATAGATAGTCGATGAAAAACAATGAAACTTATATTTTCAATGAGTACGAAATATCATCGTTTCTTTTTCCAGACACGTCCTCCGTATTTACTTCGAACATGGCGGTTGGTTTACCTTGTACATCTATAAAATATTTGTCCTCTTAGCGATATTATCTTATAGTTTGAACGAACTTGAACCGCCTCAATTGAGAAATGATGTATGTATTACCAGTTGCTCCAATATTGGCATTCGATCTTGAGAAAAACCTCGTTTGAAAGGCATAATCAATTGAAAGATCGTTGACGACTCGACCTCTCGATGGTGTATTACCATTTCTCCTACCTTGCGTCGACACGAAATTATATCGATCGCAAGGAGCCATGGCTTGAAAAGCAGGCTGGGGAACCTCGCGTCTTCCCTAGGAAAGAAACTAGAGACAACTTTCGTACTTATTGACAAATCATGAACGATCGTTTTCTCTCGGCCCGAAGCGATGAGAAATTTGACGAAATAAAATATCTCGGGACAACGCCGAGAGAATCTACATGACGAGAAAAATTGAAGTACGCAGTATCACAGTCACCGCACTGACACACGAAGTCAACAGGGATACGAATCACGTAGTCGCTTATTCATCCGCTTCTCCTCCCCCCGCCGCCCCGCCGATCTAACGATAACAAGCGAGAGACTGTCTCATTACTCAAGTTTCTACAAATAATTATACCGGAGACGCGCCAGCGATTTATCGCTGGAAAGAACAATTCGAGAAAATCACCGAAACCACCGTCAGGCGCGAGTCGGGCCAGGTTAGGTTAGCCCGGGGTAGGATCGCGGCTAGGTTGGCAACCGTGAAGCTCAAGGGTCGGAAGTGTCGGAAGGGACGCGCGCCGTGTGGCTCACACTTCCCGGCTCGCCCGTTTCGGTCTGCCATCTTTTATTCTGAGGTGAAGCGTGTGTTTTCGCGTCCTGCTGTATCGCGTGATTTTACGAAGACACTGATTCGGTGAGTAGCCAATCTGCTTTAGAATATTCATCCGCTCGGTCGTGCGTCCGCTCGCGCTCGAATATACCGCGAGGACGCGGTCAGAAAGTGACGAGCCACGTCGACGGCTACGCTGCTCTCGAACGGCTCCACACGCCATTCGGCCGTCGTTACTCGCCGGCATCCGGTGACTCCATCGAAACCGCAATCGAACGCCGAACGATGCTCGCGCGACCGGACGAGTCGTGTCTCGGCACGTCGTGTCCGCGACTCTTAGTTTTTCCTCGCCGAGGGGCACACGATGACGCTGTGCGGTGCGGTGCGCACTGCATTTGCCGCGTTTCCATTGTCGCGCGCGCGCGCGAGAGAGAGAGAGAGAGAGAGAAAACATTTTTGCGCATTTACGTTGTCATCAGAGTTTGAACCCGTCCGAATATCGCGTATACCGGCTTTCGCGTCTTGGTCCGTCTCGTTTTTCTTGTTTTTCTCGACGGTTTATCGACCAGGCTATCTCGGGAGCACGGTAAACGGCATAATGCGAAGATTTATCTCGCCCGGCTCGAGACGCGCAAATACGTATTTTATGCTGATCGCCAGGGAATATGAATACAGGTGGGAGTCGCCTTTCTCGCGGCGTCGAGAAACTCGAGCACCGCGGGATTACGCGGCAGTGTGTTTGTCGCGTCGAGATAAAACTTATCGACAGTATGACGCCTCTCTCGCGTCCTATGAATCCTCTCTCTTTCGCTCGCTCGCTCCCTACCTCCCTCCCTCTTATTCTCCGTCCTCGTCGCACTGGCCGAATGTACACGCTCTTTCGATCTCTCTCCGTCCGGCTGCAGTAATTTTCCACGCAGACCTGTGTCGTCGCGACGCGGTGCGACTCCGCGGACGAATCGATGCGAGAGGCATTCTCTCACCGCGCCTAATTCTCGGGTCTACAATTTAATCGGCGATCGTCTCGCTCGGCCCGCTTTTGTATACACTTCTCGATGGTCGATGAGCGATGACGCGCTTGTTTTCACCGAGGTTAATAATACCCGTTCATAATATGTACGAGTGCGGCAACTTTCCAATTATTGCGAATTCTTTTGCGACGTACGCGCGTAAACTTGGCGATCTGGCCGAATCCCAACAACATTATTCACAAATACACGTTCGCTCGGGCGACTTAAAGTCGCATTAACAGGCCGAATCGAAGTATTGGATCTTGATGACCGAATAGCATTTTTTATCCGTTCACAATCTTCATCTCGGTTCTCATTCACGAGGTTAGGGCAAATTCGCTGTGCGCGCGCGCGCGCGATCGTCTCGAACAATGCGCTCGCGTCATTCTGACGTTGCACCTAAAAATATCGCGTGAGAGAATGCTCCGAAGTATTCTGTGTTTACCGAAATCGCCGAACGAACGGCGGACTGCTCGCGCCGCTCCTGCATTTCTGCGTATCAGCAAGCGGATCTTTGCGTGTTTGACGCCTTTGATGTCGGAGATTAGATTAAGCATTTTATTCGCGACTATCTGTCACTGTCGAGTCGCGTGCGATCTTTTGCACAATTACGCCCGATAAATAAATTTATCGGTGCCGCGTGAGATAAAGCGAGAGAGCCTCCCCTCGCTTCTGCCGAGACTCTCATCGATTTTATCCTGTGGGGAAAGAGGGAAAGATCGGCGGCGTGCGCCATTATCGTCTAGCACATCGACTGCGGATTCCTCACGGCGAAAAAGCGACACGTAATAATAGCAGGCCGCGCGACGTACATACGCGCGTATATGTATCTTCCCTTCCCGCTCCGTTTAGCACACACGACGGGCGAGCGTGACGTTTCCGATTGAATAATTCGGAAAGATGGCGGCCGCGACGGCGACTGCGAGAGAGGGAAAGAGAGAGAGAGAGAGAGAGAGAAGCGCGCGGCGTATCGGGATTCTCCCGCGTTCGTCCATCCGGCGTTTCGTGCGCCTCCGTCGACGTTCGGCCGCCGGCGCGCCTCCGATAGGTTTACGAACATTCGGCGCATCGTGTCGTCACAAGCCGAGGCTGGCCGACGCGAGCCGAACAAGCGCGACGAGCACGACGCCATTGCTAAGTTGCGTTCTCTTGTGTAAAGTCGTGCGCCACGAAGGGTAGCGTCGTTTCCGAGTGTCCGTTTGATCGTCGTTGTTTCGGGTGAGTAGAGCACGACTAATTCCCAGCGTATGTCGTATGAATCGCTCGCGCTACGTGGAGCATCGTCCGCCTGTCGAATAGCGCGAGAAACGCCCGGTGTTCGAGGATTGCGCGCAGGTACTTTCACCGCCGCCGCGTTGTGCAGCGTTTTCCTCTCGCAGCCATGCGCTCTTCTATGGCGTCCTTTCGCGACGCGCGGTTATGCCGGGAGCGCGCGGCGTCTCGAGTATGCTGTGAGATACGACGTGGTTGCGCGCGGTGATGCGTTTCTCTCTCTCTCGTGTGCGCGATTAATTGACGATTATTGCTTCTCACGGGAGGGAGGGAAATACGAGGTGTCAGGGTCGAGCTCTAAACAACCGCGTTCGTTTTTTCTATTTATCGCCGAAAGGGCGCCATCTCGGGATGCGTCATCGAGCGTTGCGAGCGAGCGAGCGAGAGAGAGAAAGAGAGAGGGGGAAAAAAGGGAGAAGAAATTGGACGCCACATTCATTCGAAGTAGTCGAGATATTGTATTCGTAGAGCGAATTTTTAGATCGTACATGTATTGCACATGTGATGAACCTTGATGAACAAAGATTCATACGATTGGTGTAGCTTAATATATAGTCGCGGCGGGATACGGAAGGCGCGGTGTTACTTCGGGTAAGTTCGAGCCTCCGACGCTGCGGATCGTACGGAAAGATGATTTCGCGTCGCTCACACTCGCATAAATGCGATCGATTCGCGTGTGTGTGTAAGTGTAACGTTTAGGACCCACGGCTAGCCGGCTATCATGCCGGCTTTGCGTCTCGCTTCGGCAACCGCGACGCAGCCGCCTAGCGCGTCCGTAGAAATCCATGGCGGATTTAATGTGGTGGGGGTTAATTCGTCAGAGGAGGGGAATAACTTCGCACGTCGCGCCAGGAGCGTAATTAACACACACTCGTGCGTCTCTAGAAATTTGCGCGAAGTATGGTCTGATCACTGGTCGCGCAAGAAGTGGCAAAACAACGTTGTTGCTTGCTACCCGTTACAAATTTATGTGCAATTTTTTTGTATTCGGTTCTGTTCTTTTTAATTGAACTTGATTGCATGTTTCGCGCCGCTCGCGCGAGTGAGATAAACGTACAATCTAGTATCGAAAAGAAAAGGGACAAAGTTTCATCGTCCCAGATTTCCAGTATTTGGTTTTCTGAACCATCATAGAAAAAACAGAGTTATTGTTGCAAATAAATTTAAGTGAGATTAATGTTAGTGCATGTAGAAAAAGTAATCATATTCTAATTTGAAGGTGAACTTGAACTGAGCTATAGAAAAGGATAGGCAATGAAACGAGACAAATAGAAGCGTGTGTAAGTGTGTGTGTGTCGCTGTATTAAACGTACATCTTTGTAACACTTAGGTTCTCGCACGAGCCACAAAATGCCGGGTTTTAGCAGCGTTGGCACGTTTAAAATTTTCATCGGTAATTTAGCCGACAAAACCTCAAATGCTGACATTAAGCCGCTGTTCGAGAAGTACGGAAAAGTCGTTGAGTGCGACGTGGTAAAGAATTATGGGTTCGTGGTAAGTAACCGTGTGTGTGTGTGTGTATGTGCAATATTGTAGACGAGGTCTCCAGCCGGAGCGTAATCGGATGATAATGTTAATGCAAATTACACGTGTTATTGTCCGGCACAGCATATGGAGAACGAGGAGGCAGGGCGTAATGCGATACAGAATCTGAACGGACATATGGTTCATGGGCAACCAATAAAGTGCGAGGCCGCGAAGAGTCGTAAGGGACCCAACACTCCCACGACTAAGATCTTCGTTGGCAATCTCACCGATAACACGAAGGCGCCGCAAGTGCGAGAGCTCTTCGCCAAGTACGGCACAGTCGTCGAGTGTGACATCGTGAGGAACTACGGATTCGTTCATCTGGAGGCGACCGGCGACGTCAATGACGCCATTAAGGAGCTAAACGGTCAAATCGTCGATGGACAGCCGATGAAAGTCCAAATATCTACCAGCCGTGTACGACAGAGGCCAGGAATGGGTGATCCGGAACAATGCTATCGTTGCGGCCGAGGCGGTCACTGGTCGAAAGAGTGTCCCAAGGGTGGAATGGGCGGTGGACCGGACAGGAATGGATACAGAGACCGAATGTTTGGTCGCGACCCATATCCGCCGCCACCGCCACCGCCATTCCTGAGGGACCGTCTCATGGGTGGTGGCCGCTTTGGGGTGAGTTTCCTTTCTCTCGTCACGTCTCAGTGGCGCATCATCGCCGTCGCATAATGCGTGATCCCGGGGTCAGCCGGGTTTGTCGTCCGCGCTCACGAACGATCAACACGGCTGCTGATGGATCTCCGGAATACACTTCCGTCTATTAATTCTCGGCCGGGGTTTTGTTCATGCCAACAGGACTACGAAAGCTACTACGACAGAAGAGGCTTCGAGGACACCAGGGACCTCTACGAGAGGCGGTTTACGGGTATGACAGGGCCCTGTGACATGGGAACTTCCATGTGCGGGCTAGACTTTCCACCAATGACAATGCCACCTCTACCACCAAGACGAGACCCAATGCCTGCTATGCCTCCTCTAGGTATGGGATCCATGCGAGACACTGGCTTTTCCCGCGGAAACGAGTATGGCATGTTCAGCCGCCGATCACCCCCTCCGAGTGGCAACAACGGCCGGTTCAGGTGAGTAGGTACCCGGCGTAGCCGACTGCCCATTCGTCCGACTTAACATTGTGAACGTTCCAGGCTGGATTAACAGCTCATGCGAATTGGGGTTCGGTGATTCGTCGACATTTTTTTCTAGTCTATCGTACACTTTCTTTCTCTCGCCATATTCGATTCGACTTGTCTCTTTCTTACAGTAACTCTTGGTTTTTTGTTTTATAGTTTTGTCACAAAATAGCGAGTGGTTTAAGTCTACGGTAGGCTGTCTATATACAACGGGATCGCGAAATTTTTGCAATGTTTTTCATACAAGACTTTCTTACAATATTAAACTTACAAAAATACTTCCGACCTATGTTTGTTGTCTTTTGTTAAAAACTACCAAACTACTACTACTACTACTACTACTACTACTACTACTACTACTACTATTACTACTACTACTACTTTAGCATTTTTACGTTTTGTCTGATCTTATCTTTTTTTTCTTCCTTTTCTTTTCTTTTTTTTTACTTTTTTTTTTTTACTTTTGCTGTCGGAAGTCTAGTAAAATTTTGCGTGTGAAAGAGAAGATCGTCGCGCACACTTGTGCTGCAACGATATCACTGCGCGGCAACACATGGCATGACTGTTTTTATCGCTTTATTACGCATATCATTACTTGTCGTATTTTTAAGATTCTAAAAAATAATAGTACTTTTTTTACGCACACGCTCGAGTGTCGACCCGATGCCCACATGAGTGCAAGACTCCGTCGTAGTGAAATGTTAATATATGACGCTTGGACGTTTCTGTACATTCTAAATTTCAGTGCACCTCAGGCTGCGTACCATCTTTGTCCATGAACGCGGGCAACCCTAGAGAGACAGTCCCGGGTCAGCGTTCAAGTCGTACAAGAGTAAGTCTTTGACTCAATTTTGTTAGCGAGTAGTCTCACGCCTCGTTCTTGTCGCTGCAACCAACGCGCGTCAAAAAATACACAGCAGCCCGCATATTTGTCTCTCTGCGTCCTCGGTGGGCCTCTACTCGGATCTCGACTGATTGTGCCTTGAACATGTCGACTGCTCTTCTAGGGATGTCCTAGTTCATAGACTCTCTTGTTCCATGGCATTAACTGCGAGATTGGCCTGTATGTCTCTCATAAATCCTTTGTGTTTCAAGCGCTCCCTATTACGTACATCACTCGACCGGGAGTGGCGCGGAGGCCTGGGATGAAGAAACGTTCCTAAGGAATGCGAACTAGAATTTCTTGTGATCGCACTACCGATCCGCGCGAGCCAGGATACGATCTGCAATTTTAAAACGAACTCTCGTGCGGTGTAGATAGAGAAAGCAAAAGAGAAAAAAGAACCGATACGAAAGAAAAGAAAGGGCTGGCGCGATTTTCAGGAATGGCGCCTCGAATCGATTGTCTTTGAAACGTGTCGTAAGTAGAAACCAGCTCTCCAGACGAATTGGACAGTAAGTTTGTACATACATCGGCGCATTCCCTTTTGCGATTTTCTCAATACAGTTTCGTCCACTTTACGAACACACGCATAAGTATAACGGAATTTCTTTGTTTTCTTTTTCTCCCTCTTATACAATAATGTCAATTCGATTATTTTACTTTGACGCAGAGAGCTTATCTTTTTTCCTTTTTTTCTCTATCAATTTGCAGTACATATAAAGCCTTCGGCAATAAATATTAGTTCTCGCGGTTTCAATTGTCGATAACTTTCAGTACATCTTAAGTGAATAGTGTTTTATATTTTTTGTTTTGTTTCTTTCTTCGAACATTTATATAAAATTAAACGAGAAGTTTGCTCTATTTTTGTGTAATATATATATATATATATATATACACATATCTCACAATTGTACTTAACATAAAATCTAATTTACTGATGTAATTGAATTATACAACGTACTCTTTCGATCTTTTTTTTTTTTTTTTTTTTTATCGGTGATATAATTGTGCCAATGGACGGAGAAAATTTGCTATGCCCACATAGAATCGGACTATCGTCGGCGTGTAAATCAAATCAAATTGCGTTCTAAGTATCGCGGTAATCTGGATCGGTATTCGCGGTCCGAGATTGAATGTCAAAATTCTACACGGGACGACAATAAATAATCTCACGCGTGCGAGAGCATTCCAAAAATTGTGTTTCATGAAATTCACATATCCATAGTTCTTGAAGCTGACTTCTACTCACGAGGTTCAAAGCTCTTCATGTATGTAAATCCACTCGCAAAACGTTCAAATAGAAACAGAATTGATTGAATTTCTCAGTTTTTCTAAATACTTTGAATTTGTTGTTGCACGTTACCTTATTACTCCCCATACAATCCCAGCCTGGGCTGCAAGTGGCTCGTATACAACACAACGTGCGCATACACATACACACACACAAATATACACACGTTACAGCAATTCATCCACTTACACGTACATATTCTCGTTTTTTTGCGAAGCGTTGTAATTTGCAAGTCGCATGGGTGACAATCCAGTCTTACCGCTGCCTGCCTCATATGACTAGCTACACCTTTGTTCTCCGTCGTCCTCTTCTTCCTCCCTCCCTGTTCTTCCACAACCCTCTTGGCAAGTTAGTATCTCGAACCGTGTCGATCGAATTGTACAGTGCGTATGGCAAATCACTAGATGCTTGCACTCCATTCCATTCAACTCTTTCTCTTTCTTTCTCTTTCTTTCTCTCTCGTAAGTCCTAGCTGATATCTATGTTGCGTCTCTGCGCTCGTGAATCTCTGCGAACGATTTCTAATCGTACATCGAAGAAGGCCTCCCGGATGCGCTTGTCAACATTCCTCAGTAAAAGCCGAAGTTGCTTCTTTACTCGCGCGTGTGTGTGTGTGTGTGTGTGGGGGTGGGTGGGTGGGTGGGTAGGTGGGTGGTTCGATATGGTAAAAAGATAGAAGGTTTCGCGACAAAACTTTGTTTGACGTAACGTGTAACAACTTTCGTACAGTTTCGTTAGGTTCTCATCATCGTTTTTCTCTCGCAATAGAGCTGTACGGCCACGATTCCGTCCTGATTCCCAACTCGACCAGTCATATTAGGCGAGGCACGCGACTCTCTCTTTTCCTCTCTTTTTCTCTCTCTTTCTCCCTATCTCTCTCTATCTCTTTCTCTCTATCTATCTGTCTGTCTCTCTCTCTCTCTCTCTCTCTCTCTCTCTCTCTATCTATCTATCTATCTATCTGTCTCTCTATCTCTATCTCTCATTTCCTTGCACGTAAATATACAGGGACTAATTCACAAAGTTAAGCCTTGGACAAGGGAGCCAGTATATGGTATATGTTGATCTGATACCATTGGTAGATTCGATTATTTATTATACCGCTGTTGTAGTAGAGGCATGTACGAGGACTTCAGCCGAGATTCGTTCGAGGAACGTAGGTAAGTAGAGTAAAACTGACATTGGGTCACATAAAATACCACCATGCCCGAATTGAAATCCTTGCTCATGTGAACCGCGTTTCAAGTGTTAGTTCTACATGTACAGATGGAAGATGCTATACATGAGCAGTATGTATAGTATACGTACACGCAATACACGTATATGTAGAACTAATAACTGCTCTCTTCTTTATGTCGCGACATAATTGTATGATTGTCAGACAAAAAAAAAGGTCGCTGTGTGATTCGCCCGTGAGCGCGCGCGCTATCTATCTTACCGTATCCCGTATGCTGTGTGAAGTACAATCAACGTCATTGACAGTGCAATACAGCGTTACGGAGATACGGCGTTTCATAAAGAAGAGCGTTCGTAAAGAAAACAAAAAGAAAAAGAAAAACCTTGAGAAGGAAACATCTGAAGTCTGAGTTGCGCGATTATTCCCCATTAGTGTGAAACGAACGAATTAACGACAAGTTAGCGATGAAAACGAGGTATTCTCCGAGCTGCTGTATATCCATTCCTCTACTCTACTTTTATTTCACTTTCTTTTCTTTTTTCTTTTCTGATAATCTCATCTTGGTCTACTACTTGCAATCTTTCGATCTCTCTCTCTCTCTCTCTCTCTCTCTCTCTCTCTCTCTCTCTCTCTCTCTCTCTCTCTCTCTCTCTCTCTCTCTCTCTCTCTCTCTCTCTCTCTACGTGCTGTCTCTCTTTCCCTTCAGTTCTTTTTTCTTTCTTTCTTCCCTCTCTTACCACTTAGATATATTTATATGTATATATAGATCATTTTTATACATATTTAATCTGTAATTGCCCGTGCTTTGAACGTACCTATCGATCTCGTGTGACTGACGTGGCTTAATTTTGGTTACCAGACCGGGATTACGAGGCCCATCGCCGTCGCGCCGGTTCGCACCATACTAAATCGTCGCGTCGGGCTCGGATCGGTCGGATCTCTATTGTTCGTCGGTCGGGTCGTCTATCCGTCGGCTAGCAGGAAGCCTCGGAACCGAGATACTCTTGGCCGTCTGTTGATCTGCACGCGCGAAGATCTGCCGCCCGCTCTATGCGAACAAATGCTACCCGAGCACAGTGCGCTCTATATTAAACGGAAAATAAAGCCAAACCAAAAGTAATAATACGGAGAATGAGGAATGCATCGCAGAACACACAAAAGTCTCTTAACCGTCAAGTCACAGTAATCACGCAGAAACTTTTTTCAGAATTACACGAATTCTCCCCTCATTCGTCCGGTGACCCCCCTCCATCTCCCCCTCGACCTTCTCTTCTTCTCCCGGAGATTCTCATCGATCTCCCCGCGTCCTCTTGTCCGCACAACCCTTTCTCTCTCTCTCTCTCTCTCTCTCTTTCTCACTCTCACTCTCTCTCTGTCTCTGTCTCTTTCTATTTCTCCCTCCCTGCTTCATACACACTTGTACAAAAGCAAAAAATTAGGATTATCCTCGTCGTTTAAGGATTCGATGATATATACGTGTAGCTTCGCCGCGGAAACTCCTCGATCCTCGATCAATTAATGTTCCTCGCGTGTAAATGTTACTTTTTCCTTTTTTTTTTTCTTTTTTTTTTGTTCCTCGAAATATCACGTGGACGTTCAAAGTCTCGACTTTCGTATTTTTTCTCTCTCTCTCTTTTTTTTTATTTTTTTTTTATCTTTCTCATTTTGTTCGGGATCGACGAGCGTCCCGGTGGAGCCGTATCGTCTTGCGGTGACGCGCCATCACCATCCGGCAAACAAACACATACACACATACCCGACCGGGTGGTGCTTTCGGTTTTTTCTGTGACGATGACGCACACCTTCTGCTTCTCGCCGCTGCGCAACAATCGATAGACGACGCGGTCCCTCCGTGTCGCGCGCGTACATGTCGCATCTCTCTGAGCGGGAGTCGCTCTCGATGAGTGATCGACAGACACACAACACACACCCCGATATCGCCATGTATATCGGCGTGTTTGTCGCGTGTAGGAAAGAATAAAGGAAACAATATCCAGATACTAGGATCTCACCGATCCCGACTCCATCTCTTCGCACGCGCGCGATGCACGTGGACACGCGATTTCGCGCGCGACAGAGAGAGAAAAAACGAGGCGTTCCCGTCGATCTTCTTCCTGATGTCATCGGATGTCGTCGAAACGGCGGATCTCTCGTCGGGAGAAGTAGCGCGCGAACGTGCGTCGAAATGTGTCAAGTCAGGAGAGATGATGCATGCAATTGAGAGAGGAATTGTGCGGTATTGTGCGAATTAGCCAGATAGGGAGGATATGCGTCGCCATTTCGTTCGCATGTGAAAGGAAGAATCGCGCGCGCGTGCGCGTCATCGCGGTCTCGCAGGACGACTCTGTTGTTTATCCCGAGTGGATCCTCCACCAGCGACGAATACACGCGACGCGCGCGACCCCTTCCAGGAGGGCCAAATATTGAGAGAAAATGCGGAATTATACGCTGCACCCTTCGAGAGAGCGAGTGATATTGTATCGTGAATTTGACGAAACCGACGAATTATGAGACGCGTTTGTGTCGTCGCGACGAGCAGTATCTTCTGTTATTAGTCTTGACACGGATGCCTTTGTATGGAGAACAATATACTCCGGGAAAATTATACACTCGCGTATGATATACTCGAGAATGTATTTGTACACGTATTAATCATTTACTCTGATAACGTAAACGCACCTTTGTCCCAAACGGGATTATCGTTATGATATGTATTCTTTCAGTATATGCACCGTATATATTCTTATGTATGTATCGATGTGTTTTTTAATGTATGTATACACTAATACGTTTACAAATACACGATCGTCAGAATCGCTACTCGCGCGAATATGATTGGTCTGCTTGTCGATCCGTCGTAAACGTCGTAAACAACGAACGATTAGAGACATTGTTTGTATGTTTGACATACTCGCGAGAATGACTATAGAGGAGGACGATCCTATAATTCGTGCTTCGCAAAAGAAAAAGTGACTTTTACCGAGAATTCTTCTTCCTCAAGTAAGGAAGCAAAAAAAAGGGTGGGAGATAGCGAGCGTGCGGGTTTGACTGTTGAAAATTATCCAATTCTCAACGTTACGGGGAAAACAAAAAAAAAGAAAGAAATAATAATTATACAATCGGATTCGTGTGGATCCGCAGAATGCGTCGATTGCGTATGGGAAACTTAAGTGGGCCGTGCGACCATTTATCGTTTAGGGTATATAGTAACGTAATCACATTTTATTAACGTAGAATTAACTTCGACGTAAGGAAGGAAAAACAAAAAAAAACAAGAAAGAAAAGAAGGATAACACGGATTACCCGACATTGACGAGAGACAGTAATAATCGTCGTTAATTATGCCCGAGTTGTAGTATGTAATAATCGCACTTTCGTTTTTTCTCGAGCGTAGACACTTGTATAAGCCGTTTTTTTTTTCTCTTCTCTTACCTTCCCTCTACGTCTCTTCTTTCTTTTCGCTGAGAACCGTCGTGTTTTCGGATTAAGGATTATATAAATAATAATCACAATAATGCTAATAATAATGATAATGGATATAAATGTGTAATAACAATGTACTTGTGAAATTCACAAAAAACGACGTGTGTTGCGTGTTTCTTTAATTCACATCACACCGACCGCTCTCTTTCTCTCTTCGCCGTTTATCCTCCGCCAGCAATTAGCGACAACAACAAAGATCATCATCAATTCACCATCACCAAAATCACCACTGATCACCATCGTTTGCGCGCAACAACCACCCCGCGCCTGTCCCTGTCTACCTCGCAGCCCGAAACTTATTATCGGATACCATTTTGTATCGGACGCGCGCTTCCTTTTCGCTGGCTTCCTGCGCGCGCGTTTCTCCCTCGCGCTCGCTCAACAATAAAGAGAAAAGGAAAGACAAAAGAGATGCCCCGCCGTGACCCAAGAAAGTCGCTCTCGATCCAAACGCGTGCGGCGTCGTACTCGCTCGTGTCGCTTTTTTCTTTTTTTTTTCTTTTTTTTTCTTTTTTTTTTTTTTATTCCAGAGCTACTCCGACACTTGCCGCAAATCTTCTAACTCCTCCTCCTCCTCCTCTTCCTCCTCCTTGACCCTCCCCCCTCCCTCCCACGTCTTTAACCGCTAATTTCGAAGCAGGGTATTCACGATAGGCTTTCTATCGAGCGCAATTCGAGCTATAATTGCTGCTTCCCTGTATTTTTATTATTCACATGCGATACCATGTGCAATATCTCTCTCTCGATCTGTAACACATTGATTACGCGAACGAACGAGTTGCGAGAGTATTTGCGTATCGTTTACTCTCAAACATTGTGAATTTTCACGTAGAATGGAAAACAAGGATGGAATTTTTATCACAGACAAACAAGATGGACGCACAACACCGGTTGTTATTCAAGATTCTAATAGGTGCGTGTGCTTTGCTGATTCTTGTCAGATGAGACGTTACGATTCGGCTAGATATTGCATTGTATCGACACGCATTGGGAATTGGTGTCACGCGACACCAATCACCATGTCTCACGTTTATATGTATGCACAAGTCTCGTCGACTGTTCTTTCTCTCTCTCTCTTTCTTTCTCTTTTTCTCTTTCTCTCTCTCTCTCTCTCTCTCTCTCTCACTCACTCTCACTCACTCACTCACTCACTATCTCTTTTGGTTCTATGATGTAATTTCCTGTTGAAGCTTCATCCTGTCTTTCATTGACTCTCTCAGTAGGTTCAAGAAAACTGATAAAACGTGACCTTTATAACGTGATGTAACGCGACGTTTTCGCGCTCGTCGGGCAGACAAACGGTACGTTTGTGAACGTCGCTCATTCCTGGACTTTGCGGTTTCCTCGTCGCGTAGTTGAAGTACGAGCTGGTCGCGCGACGTGCGCCCGATGGCGCAAAAGGATCCCGGCGATTCTGACGTTTGTGCAGGTGCAGGTACAAGATGTCCCGGAAATACCAAATGTCATTTGACATTTTTTTTTTCAACATCTTTGCGAATTACGAAATATCCTTTCATGATCGGATCTTCAGTTAGAATTAGAATCAGTTTTCAATTCAGTTAGAATTTGAATTAGAATCCAATTGAAATTAATTCAAATCAGAACGAGTTTTCATTTACATTTTCCAAATTTGTCAGAAATCTTAATCAACCTATGATTTGCCTGATTAATGCCTTGTTCTCGATATACTCTCCCCAACTTTGTTTATCTATATGGCAATAGGACATCTGGTGACTCCGGAGCATCCCAGTGTGTCCCATGATAACGTGATACTCTCGTGTATCTCAAGTCGACAAAAAAAGAACTTTGCAGCTGAACGATATAGAGTCGTTCCCTTCGAATCTCGTTTCCCAATCGGTTACTCGAAATTGGTCCGAAAGTGTAAGAAGAAGAAACTCGCAATCTGAACACCTCGTCAAGTTCTTCGAAGATTCTTCCTCGCAATCTGTATGTGTCCCCTCCCCTCCCCCCCATGCGCTTTTTTCTCTTTACCTCAGGTATTTTTCATCGCGAACCACCGTCCAGATCGAACGACACGCTTTTGAATTACGAAGAAAAAGAAAACATTTCCTTCGATATTTCCCACCTTCAAGATGGTCGTAAACTCAGAGCTGCCTCTTCGCGAGTCTGCTCCTCTCTCTCTCTCTCTCTCTCTCTCTCTCTCTCTCTCTCTCTCTCTCTCTCTCTCTCTCTCTCTCTCTCTCTCTCTCCCTCTCTCTCTCTCTCTCTCTCTCTCTCTTTCCTTTTCTGTCTCGTATAATCGCTTGTTTCAACTTTAATGGTTAAGAGCACAGGGGTCGTAACTTGTTACACTCTCTCGTAGAGGTGAAATTGCAAGATGCCGCAAATGCATTAAAATGATGGTCGGAACAGCCGCGACTGCGCCGGGAAAAGCAAAGTCATCTTCTCGTATCCGCGGCATTTGGAGTTGAACTGGGCGCGCGAAGTCATAGCTGTTTCGATCTCTGATTAAGAACCCTCTGTCTCTGTTTTAAAGAATTAAGGGCCGTCGTTGACGTGATTCATCGAGCACCATGTGATACCGTTCGTTTTGTATAACTGATGTTTTCAGAACAATTGGCACTGCGGATGAGGTGGTTGTGCACGAGCTAGCATATAGCGCGAATAAGTCGCTTCATCACGCATACACGGACGTGGAATATTAATTCTCTATCTATCTACCTACTTACCTACCTACCTACCTACCTACCTACCTACCTACCTACCTACCTACCTACCTACCTACCTACCTACCTACCTACCTACCTATATACATATACATACACGTGTGATACGTGAAATGAGAGAACAGGAATACGAGAAACGACCGGATTTCGATAAGCCTGTTCACATGCACACGCTCTTTTACTCGCCTTACTAGTACGGGAGATCCTGTCTTGTACGTCTGACCTCGCCGTTTTCGTGTGTGTTTTTTGCAACTTTTTATTTTTTAATAAACCTCAAGACACGTACGAACGATACATCTCCTTGAATTGTAACTGAGAATTCACCCACCCTTCTGGCTAGTAGACTCTCTTAGACTGGACCGAGTTTGTTCGCCGAAGGCGATCGATTCGTTTTAGCGTACCTCGAAAAGCTCAACACTGAGGAGAATCGAGGAGATTTCCCTCCGGTTCGCGGTAATCGGCGAAGCGACACACACTTGACGAGAAACTTCAATTTCGTCGATTTAATTAATTTGCTCAGCCGTTCTGCTCTCTTTTCTCCTCAGTCGAGCTCGCCATGTAAGTAGACAGGGGAGTGTGATTCATCACCACCGTTCATATCTCGCGAATGATAATGATAATGCGGTTATCACATGCCAAAGAACCTTGCATAAACTTTGACGATCAAAAGCCAGAGTTGTAGCGCTTCCGAGAAGTATACCGGCCGGTGATGCTAACCGAAGTGACGTGTGTAAATAGGTCACGAACAGTAAATGTTATTGTCTCTGTATCTTCACACACACACACATAAACACACACATACACACACACACACACACACCTGATCTCTGTCAGTATGTAACATGGTAATACTTATTGTTATGTGCCAGTCAAACTTGCAGATTCGGAGGTTGAAGGGTCTACAGATTCGGATTCGGACCCCCGCTCTCCAGACTCTGCTTTTCTACCCGACCACAACGGCAAACAGAGCGGCCCACAGCCCACATTACACACTAACGGCTAGCCTAATGAGCCCAGTATGTCGCAGTGT
>NW_020229955.1:805000-855000 GCF_003227715.2 Harpegnathos saltator | reverse complement strand
CGATGAGGTTTACCGCCGAAAATTCGACCATTTTCTTGCGAAAATGATAAACGCAACAAAGTGTTCCTTTTTTTCTGAAATTGAGATAATTGCAACATCAACAATGTTCCATGCCGGACAAAATCCACGAGCGCGCTTCGCGAAGGCAGAAGTGCAGGTTATGTAATCGTCAGGGTCGATTCGCACCGACGCGGTTGAATCGCAAAGTTCAGTGCGGTAATTTAAAAATGTGTCGAATGTGTATTTCGTATATTGTATTATTAATTATCACGTGGACGTTTCTACATCGGATGATCTGCACTGAGAGTAAATAAAAAAATGTGTGCAAAGTAATATATATATTTCTTTAATATATACTTCTATAATTTTATCAATATCGTATAAATATTGGAATTTCATAAATTATAGATATATATATATATATATATGTATATATAGCTTTATAAATAAAATTTTGTGTACTTGTCAGAAACATGTACTTAATGAGATCTGATCATTTCAGAGAAGGACTGCTGTTGGGCATGGGAAATCCCCTGCTCGATATCTCAGCAACTGTAGATGATGCATTTTTAAAGAAATATGACCTAAAGTCCAACAATGCTATTTTGGCCGAGGACAAGCACAAACCTGTCTACGAGGAATTGATTAAATTGTACAAAGCTGACTTTATTGCAGGTGGATCTGTACAAAATACTATGAGAGTAGCACAAGTAAGTCTTACGATGCCTACAGGATATGTTATTTAAACATAACAAATTAGGAATATAGGAACAAACTGTGAGGCAGAGTAGTGAAGAATTAAAATCTGTAACTTACAGTGGCTCCTGCAGAAACCAAATGTAGCCACTTACATGGGTTGTGTCGGTAGGGACAAATACTCCAAGATTTTGGAGGATAAAGCAATCGCAGCTGGTTTAAATGTTCGATATCAGTACGTCGATGAGGAACCAACTGGAACATGCGCGGTTCTTATTACGGGAAAAGAACGCTCTTTGTGCGCTAATTTGGCGGCAGCGAATTGCTTCTCACAGTCGCACATTGAAAAGCCGGAAAACAAACGGCTCATAGAAGCCGCAAAGTACATTTATGTATCGGTGAGTAGACAGCAGACTTCCTTGGATAATTGTAAGACCAAAGGATACACTTGTGAAATAACCGTATACTACGTTACAAAGTTCTACATTTTGCGCTCCAGGGATTTTTCTTGACGGTCAGTCCAGAGTCCATACAGACGGTAGCCAAACACGCGCACGAGAACGACAAACTGTTCATGATGAATCTCAGCGCACCGTTCCTGTGCGAATACTTCCAAACGCCGATGTTAGCCGCCCTGCCGTACGTGGACATATTATTTGGCAATGAAACGGAAGCGGATATATTCGCGAAGGTAAACAACCTCGGCGCGACCGACAGGAAGCAGATCGCGATGAAAATCTCGGAGATGGAGAAAATCAACGGCAAGAGGAAACGAATCGTCGTTATAACGCAAGGCTGTGAGCCGGTGCTTGTAGCCAAAGACGGCACGGTGACGGAATATCCCGTTAGAAAACTGCCAGAGGAGAAGGTTGTGGATACCAATGGTGCTGGCGACGCTTTCGTTGGCGGTGAGCATTCGCGATCCTCTCCCTCCCTCCTTGATTGACGCGTTATACGCGGCGAGAATTTGGTAAGATTATTAACCGCGATATTATAATCGTTTCAGGTTTTCTCGCGCAACTCGTACAAGATAAAAGTATAGAAACTTGTACAAAGTGCGGAATCTGGGCGGCCACGGAGATCGTGCAAATGTCCGGGTGTACTTACGAAGGAAAACCAAATTTCCAGTCTTAATAAATGCCAAAGTAGCGATAATGTGTACTTAATAAAGGCTTAATCGTTTTTTCTACCTCGATTTTTTCGATCTCTCGTCAATCAAGTCTGTCTCACGTACGTAAATAATTATAGGTATAAAAATACACAGAGTTACATATATTGTCTCTTAATAATTTGTCCGTGTGTACACGTATTCCCCTGAATTGGTCAGAGTTGAATTTACTAATTTAATTAAGGAGAAAAGGACCGATCGACTCGAATTACCGCGTCAGAGTCGCGCCAGTGCAATTATTTTGCAAGCCAATTTTTTGGGGATTGTGTCGATAATCGTAATTGAAGAATATCTCTGTGTGCTCAGCTAAAGCTTTTTATTTGTAGACACCTGATTTGCCCGGGCGGGCTATCCGCCCGAGAACATAAACTGCGCAGAATTTCCCGCACGCGCGCACTTACATCGCGGCGCGGCATGCTAATTTACATACACTGTCGAGGGAAAATCAATACAATCACCGGGTATGTAGATATTACCGAGAATTTGCTGGTTAGCTCCGCGTGTACGACCGCTGACCGTATGATATCGCCGCGCACGGCGGTGTGTGTTGTATTCAATTATGCGAGACGCGGCACGCGTGCGCGGTGTGTATATATACGGCGAAGCTGCGGAGTTTCGAGCAGGATAGAGACATATCGAGCCGTAGAAATGGACAGAGAAAAGAGGCGGCGGGAGGACGGATGGCCGCTCGAGTACGAGAGGAAGGGAGCGAGGGAGACGATAGTTCTTAAAAAAATCAATAATCTCATTATGAAATCGCACAGGACATGTCGCGCGTTTTGTATCGCACTCCGTTCACCGCATGGCGCACGAAATTCAACCGGTACTTTCTTTACACCGCATGCAATGTGGATGAGACGAGCTCATCTCTCTCTCTCTCTCTCTCTCTCTCCCTCTCTCTCTCTCTCTCTCTCTGTCGAATAATTCGAACGATAATTGACCATTTGCACCATCGCCTTTTTTCTTTTGTTTTTTTTTTCTTCGAGACATCTTTCCGGCTCTCTTCAACAAAGAGAACAACAATCACTTCGGCTGGACGATGAAACGCGAATCACTCGTGAGTTTTCTAAATCCGTAGATTTCCTTAACGTTTTTTACGCGTCCCTTGTATTTTTTTCATGCTAATTTGGGCTTGAAGTAAGAACACGAGTTCGTGTTGTTAGGGAGGGGCCGACGAAAGAAAAGAACGAGCACAGGTAGAAAGGAGAAATGAAAACGCAAGGGTTCGGGCTAATGATGACGAATGATACGGCCCTGCCGACTCCTCGTTGACAAGGATCTCCCAGCTGCACTGCGTGGCATCCGTCGGGGCGCAACTCGACAGCCCAATTGGGAGAGCGATTAAAGCGAGTGCGAGGCGGTCGGCCATAGTCTTTCGAGCCGGGCGAACCGCGTGCTCGCCGCGGCCGTTGCATCTTCTCGCTGCCGCGCGCGCGATCGGCCTCGTTCTTCGCTTTCTTCGTCGCGCCGTGCGGCAAATCGCCGTGCCGTAGTGAGCGTTCTCTCTCTCTCTCTCTCTCTCTCTCTCTCTCTCTATCTCTCTCTCTCTCTCTCTCTCTCTCTCTCTCTCTCTCTCTCTCTCTTTCATCTTCCTCTCTCTTTCACATGCACACATACACACACCATGCATAGGAGGACAGGTACTCGCGTATACGTGTGAGCATAAATTCGTATTTCACACGGTCGTGGCATATCACCACCCGGCTATACATATTTACACGCATCACACACACACACACACACACGCATCCATATGCGGGTACACTCGTTTATAGAACGATTGGACACTTTTTTCGCGGCGCATGTCGGAAATCAGCAAACGTCCAATGGGAGAATCAATTCTCTAGTCATTCGCGAAAGATGAGTTCTGCCATTGGACGTCAGATGCGTCTCGAGATGTGTCGGGAGCAAGTGTTAAGACCGTTTTGCAGGCGAGTGTACAGATATACACGCAGTGCGCGCGCAATCGCGTAAAAAACGTACGTCTCGCATACACACACACACACACATTGCATGTATTACGTGCAATGTGCAGCATGTTATGTGCATCCGTACCTGCATATGCATGTACGCACGCCGCACACTCGTTGCAGCACACATGCGCACAACGGCAAGGAGATACGGCCAGCAGCGCGACGCACGTGTGACCGGCCGAGAGAGCGCGTTAGTGTGTTAGTGAGGCGCAGACCGGGGCCGGGGATTGGTCGAGGCGAACGCGTGCCGCTACGGCTATCCGTGCTTCGTACTTCCGCCGCTGTGTGCCAGAGAGCGCGCGGCGAGTTGCGCAGTACGCTCCCCACCGCGTGCGCGTAGTGTGTAACCCCCGCGCGCTGTCCGCCATCTTTGTCAAGTAACTTTGTTGATTGTATGAAATGTGACGCCGTTGTCGCGCGAGATAATTGGTGATCGTGATTACGCGTTCCGTGTGTCGTTGATACTCGGTGATACGTGCCAACGTCGTGCTCGTGGATTTACCTGTCGATGGAACCACTGTGACCAGGTAACACGGCCCCGCACGGGCATCATCGCGTAGGCTCTGCCTGGTGAAAACCACGCGAGAATCGGCCGTCGTCGCCGTTGTCCGACGCATACGGGACCCGGAGCGACGGTGTCGGCCGCTCGCTCCTTTGCCAGCGGCGCGAGAGAGCCAGCAAGCGAGCGAACGTGCGAACGTGTATGTGCGAGTGAGTGAGTGAGTGAGTGAATGAGTGAGTGAGTGAACGAGCGAGCGAGCGAGCGAGCGAGAGAAAGAGAGAGAGGGAGAGAAAGAGCGAGCGAGAGAAAGAGAGAGAGAGAGAGAGAGAGACAGAGAGAGAGGGAAAGGAAGAGAAAAAAGACGGAGGATGTTCCTATACGTGGTGCAGTTGACGGCGTAACGTCTCCTCGCCGTTTTTCACCACGCACGACCAGAGTCGCAAAGGCGGTACGCGCCGAGGGAAACGTAGCGGACGGCCACGTAGAGAACGTGCGTGTCCACGATGCGGACTCGACGACACCGTCGTCGTTGCCACGCGTGGTCAAACGGCCGCGAACGAGCGCACGGAGGAAGTCAGCGAAACGTTCGAAAAGCGGCCGTGTGTCTGCCGCCAAGATGGCTGCCCGTCGCTCGAGCGATGACGATCCCGCTCGTCTCGTCGTCGTCGTCGTCGTCGTCGTTCCCCGTCCGCCTCGACGTTCCGACCTCGCGTCCGATAGCGTCGTCGGTGACGAGCGTGCGTCGAGCAGCGGACTTTCGCCCATTCGTCGCGCCGTGTTTGTCCGTCGCGACCATCGCGACCGTGCCGTCGGCGGATCGTCATGTACGTTGGCGACGGCCGTCGTGCCGCCGGATGCGTCGACGGCGCAGCCGACGGCAGTGTTCGGGTCGCGCGACGTCGTCGTCCGTGCGTCGATGCTCAATTATAGGGCGTTTACGGAACGCTCGGCGTGCTGCCCGTGCGAGAATATTCGCTCAAAATGGCTACCCGTCGGAATCGTGGCTGCCGACGGCGACGACGATGAGCCGCCGTGGGTTACCATATCCGTCGCGGCGACGATTCTCCATCGCGCGCCAAATTCGCAAGTCGCCGCAAGACCGATCGATCGATCTTTATTCGGTTTTCCTCCTCTTTCTCCCCTCTCTCTCTCTCTCTCTCTCTCTGTCTCTTTGTTCGTCTTTTTCCTTCTATTCGCGTCACCTCCGAATGACCGAGGCGAACGGACGAGTTCACTACGACGAGGATGACGACGTCGACGGCGGTTGCAACGCACGTTTCTCGTGCGTGCACGCTTCGCCGAGCGACGGCAAAGCGGAGCAACAGCAGTTTAGGGTCATTCCGACAAACCGTTCTTCGGTAGCGACGACGGCGGCAGCTGCTCGTTCTCTCTCTTTCTCTCCCTCCCTCCCTCTCTCCCTCCTTCCCTGTCTCTCTCTTTCTTTCTCTCTCTCTCTCTCTCTCTCTCTCTCTCTCTCTCATACACACACACACACACATTCTCCGCTCTTCTCACGTCCTCTCGTTCCGTCGGTCGGTCGGTCGATCGGTCGGTCGTTCGTCGTCGTCGTCATCGCCGCCGCCGCCGCCGCCGCCGCTGCTCGCTCGCTCGCTCGCTCGCTCGCTCATACGGTCGTGGCGTTTGCTCACTCACTCGCTCTCGCTCGCTGAGTGAGAGGGGCCCCGACAACACGCACAGCCGGCGGCCTCTCTTCGCCCTCGGCCCCATCCGTCGTCTTTAACCGGACGAACGGCGGACAAATAGACGGACGTGTTCGTTCAGCCGGTATTTCATTTCGCCTAATAAGATAGCGAGCGGAGAAACACGCGCCGTTGTAGGAGAGCAAAAGCGCGTCCGCGGCCTGTGCCCGCCCGGCCACTCTCGTGTGGCCTCTTTCCTTCTCCTCCGCGTCACTCACTCTCTTTCTCATCGTCCTTCCTCGTCTTCGCAGTGATCGATCCTTGACTCATGATCGCCGACTCTGCTGGAACCCGTGTGCGCGTCTCATGATTCTCTCTCTCTCTCTCTCTCTCTCTCCGCGAGAATTCTCATCATTTTGCCGCTCGGCGGTCGGATGCTCAGGGTGCTCGAAACGGAGCGCGACAGCCTCGTCGAATTCGCGAGCGAGAGATACTTCCTAATGAAGTCACCGTTGAGATATCAGTGACATCAGCACGGAGACTCAGCGAGAGTTCGTCCCGCGACAGTTTGTGTGATGCAATCCCGCGGCCGAACAATCGTCTCGCTCGGAAATTGCATCTCATTAAGTCTCTCTCTCTCTCTCTCTCTCTCTCTCGAAGGTTTCATCAAGTCGCGTCAATGTCGCAGTAATTCCGTCCGAATTCAATTTCAGAGCGATACGGAAACTCTCGGGTAGAGTACACAAATACGCACACGATGGGGAGAGAGAGAGAGAGAGAGAGAGAGGGGCCCACCGCGGTGCGGTACGCCGACTGTCACGTTTCACGTTCGTCAGCTTTACGTCGGCGTAGTGAAATTTAAATGGATACGAAGCGAAAGTGCGTGCCGAGTCGGTCGATTGAGAGAAGCGCGATCCGCGCCGCGAGCTCTCCCGGGCGTGTTGAGCCGTCGGCGCCGTTTGTTGTGGAATAGACCGTCGTAACAAAAATATTGTCATTCCTGTGAGCAGCGTCGTCACGTGCTTCAGGTGTGCGGTGTTGTCACGTCGTTTTCGGACACAGCTCGTCGCCGCGCGATCAGCCTCGGGTGCTGCTCTGCGAGCGAAGCGAGACGAAACGTCAAAACATCATCCCTCTCGCCGCCGTGTAATCTCTTTCCCCGGGCTGAAAAAACGCGGCGACCGCGCGCCATCATCAATGGAGGATTAAAGTCGCGACGCGTAATAAAGACTACTACTGCGAGTACTATGGTATCTTTTTCTCTCTCTCTCTCTCTCTCTCTCTCTCTCTCTCTCTCTCTCTCATTGAAGCCACGATAAACGAGCGGGTCGTCCCATTGACGTTTCGCGCGCGCAACACGCGACGACGACGACGACGACGACGAGGAAGAGGAGGAGGAGGAGGATCGTTTCTCTCTCGCAGCGATTGACACGCATTTTTAACCTTTCTGCGCCACTCTAGCCTCGTGTTGTCCGCTGTGATTGAAAGCTTTCCGATTCCTTCGGCCGCTCCTTCCTGCTCTCTTCTCGATTACGCTTTAATCTCTTCGACTTGGAGAGCCCGGTGCGTAAAATAAACAGAGAGGCGAGATCTCTCTTCGCCATGAAACGGCCGGAGGAAGTTGGTTTTAAAAGGCAGATTAGCGCTAATCGACGTTGCCACGATCAATCTTGCTTAAATTAGCGGCTCGTTGTTAGTTGTTCTTTTTTTTTTCTGTTTCGTTTTATTTTCATAGATTCATCCTGGCGTTTTTTTGTCTCCTTTTTTTTTATAGTTTTGCCCCAAGGTAAACAGAGCAACAAGATTGGGATAATTGAGACGAGCGCCAATCAACGTAGACGGCGCGACGGAGCTTTGGAACAAACCAAAGACCTGTACATGTGCGTGTTTTGTGGTGCGCGAGTGCGTCGGCGAATTGATTGCGTCATTTCCCGGTGATGGTTATACGGATCGCGAAGCTAAGTGCAACAATGTGCGGTTTCTTCCTTTTCTAAATTTTATCTTATATCGGACACTCGGCAATCGGGCGCGTCATAAAACAAATTCCGCGTCGATTTGTGCGAAGCGGAAAGTAGTCGGCGGAAGCAGCGCCGACAATTTTACAGTGTGTATAAAAGATATAATAGTAAAAAAAACTCACCCAAAAAAAGGAACTAACCCAAAAAAATAATAGCAATAACGAAAGGAAAGAAAAGAAAAGGACACACTCGTTTGTTGATCGCGCGACACTCTCAAGGAGTTCACCTCGCGTAAATCGACGTGAATTGTGTTTAGCTCGCTGATTGAAGCGAGCGAATTTCTCCTCGCGTTCACTCTCGAGAACCGACGGTCTTCTCGATACCCCGCTCACGAGAGAGGATCGTCGTCCAATGAATGGCGATTTTTCTCGCCGACTCGGCCGTTGAAAAAGAAGACACCGGAAAGCGCCGGTGGGGATTTGGCGGGAAGCCGCCGCCGAGCGCCGAGCGGCGGCTCTATAGCGAAAGCGTGAGCGCGCTCGTTCGCCAGAATAGAACGAGCACGTGTTGCGAGAACACGGTGTATATAGTGAGGGCTTAGAAAGAAGAGAACAAGAAGCCGGTTTAACTGGGTGCGCATCGTCGTACGTGGCAGTCTCTTTTCTTTTTTTTTCCTCGGCCTGGCATGTGCCTGGCACTCAAGGCGCCGGCATATTTATTATCACTGGCCTGGGTCAACTCTCGCCGATCACAGGTGCATCTCTACCGTCGTCGACACAACGTTTATTCTCTCCTTGTATAATCAATCGTCCGTGTGTCGCCTCCGGCAGCTCGCGCGAAATCGTGCTGCAATCGATGCTCCCGTATCCCAGGGAGACCCTGTTCACGTCCGTTCGTGATGTTTAGTACTCTATCCGCACGGGCAACGGGAAACGCCATTTTCGCCGCCTTTTGTGCCTTTTCCGGAAGTCGGGGGAGCAATATGGTGCCCGCTTGAGACTGGCCCGTAATTGTGCCGCGATGCGTTCCTAAACGTCGTCGTCGTCCTTCGCTTCGTTGTTGAAATCGAGATATTAACCGACTTGTTTAATTGATCTCTCACTTAGCCTAGTTGCGTGTAACTATTATTAGGTGTTTAATCGCGAAAAACAGCCGGCGGCGCGTTGTGTTGATGAAGACACCCCCCCCCCCGTGTGTAAGGTGTCTGTCATATCTTCCACGTGTCGTCTCTCGTGCGCTCCGATTGGAAGATAAATAGGAATCGGTTTTTAACTTGTGCGATGACCCCTGACCGTTAGTCTCGCCTTCAACTCGCGGTTGTTAACACGAGCGCGATCGATCGTGGTGTGAAACGTATAGGTGGAAAACGCAGCGACGCAGACGTCGTCGTGTGCGAGAAGGGAAACGACGATCGGCTGAGCTTTTTCCTCTTCCTGTTAACAGCGCCGATCGATATCTCTCGAAAAAGCCGCAGCATGCCTGAGAAAATTACGTTCCTCGTGCGACTCGTGCACGTGAGATAAACGCCTGGTGAATACACGTGGCCGTCGTTTGAGCCACGTGGCGTGATGCGGTGCATTGTTTCTCACGCTTCGACCGCGGCTGCGCGCGCGCGCGCGCGAGAGAGAGAGAGAGAGAGAGTAAAACAAAAGCCAGCCGGTTTTTCACCACGTCTCTTTCTCTCTCTCTCTCTCTCTCTCTCTCTCTCTCTCTCTCTCTCTCTCTCTCTCTCCGCGCGCCGGTCCGTCTCGCCGAGCCACTCGCGATTTTCCCGGCCAAAAATCAACGTGCTCAGTCATGGATTTGACGGAGCGATTGCTGAGCAGCGTCGCTGTTCAGATCTCGAAAGCAAGCGACTTTCGCGTGATAAACGCGCGACGCGCGGTCCCTTGTGAAAAATTGGGAAAAATCGGCGGTATCGAAAATACAATGTCAATTCATATAAAAGTCTTCGCCGTTCATTCATACAAAAGTTCCCGCGTCGTTCGCGTCGACACTACTCGCGCAGCGTCGCTCGTATCGGGAAAACGGCTTCGGAATCAGCCTGATACGCAGAGAGAGAGAGAGAGAGAGAGAGAGAGAGAGAGAGAGAGAGAGAGAGAGAGAGAGAGAGAGAGCCGGTGCACGAATCCCCGATTAACGGTTTAACAACGGTCTAGAGCTCACACGCCCAAGTGACGATCCGCGTTGCGACATTTCTCGAGCCGCGAGAGTAGAGACATTCTACCGCAAGTTGAGAAAGATCCGCGGATAGGAGCGGCGATTGGAGCGGAGAGGAGATCCCCCCGTCCAGCGTGTGTTGGCGGCGTGCGGCGGCACCTCGGCACGTTTATATATCTCGGTCCAACCAATCGATCCGTCGAGACTCTGTTTCTCATTCTAATATATCTCGCTCATACCTCGCGCCGCGACGCTCCCGAATTTCCTCTCATCGTCGTCGCGTCTCGTCGCGTCGCATCGCGTGCGCTCGCACACGTCGGCTGCGCGCGACCGACTTAATAAGCTGCGCGCAGCCTGCAATTCGCGTTCTCGGCGTTGCGCAATATTGCCGTCGGCCACGGTGATTTTAAATATTTTATCCTCACGCACGCATGCACGCAGCTACGCGGCGCAACGAGAGCCGCGCGCAGGAGAAAGTTCATCGCTCACAGGGAAAACCGACGGACGATCGTTTACGGCCGAGTCGAAAATCGCGTGAGCGCCGAGCGCGAGAATCGAATCGCGCGCGAGCGACGGATGAACAAAGACGAAAGCACGGACGTATAAATCCAGGGCCACGGAGAGGGGGGGGGGAGCATGAATTGGCCGCGCGAGTTCTCGGATTCTGTCGGCCGTGGGCGCACGCGAGGGTCGAGGGATATTCTGAATACACGAATATAGCCGCGAGTAATTTGGCAAAATTTATCCCTCGCGTATGGCGACCCCGCGCAAGAGGAGGAAGGGATCGCGCGGATTGCAAAGTCGGGTTGTCTCGGGGTGTCTCAATCGCCGCGACGTTTCCTTTCCTTCGTCGTCGTTAGGTGGAAAATTCGATTGACCTGCGAGCATGGCCGGTCAGTCGATCGCAACCTTTTGACTTTTGACCTTTTGACTTTTGTCGCGCGTCTTTCCCGCAGGATCGACATTAGCTTTCTCTCTCTTTCTCTCTTTCTTAATTTTTTCGAGCGAAATTCCACTCGACTGTCGAGCCACTCGAGCCTGAGTGATCTTTCGGTCATGCAGAGTGGAATTCTTCCACTCTGACTTGTCGAGTGAACATTCTCACTCGAACTTGAAGAGTGAGTTCGACGTGCTTGACAAATTCGTTCTAATCGAGGAAATATTCCCTCGCATAGGATAAGAATTCACTCTAACAAGTAAACAAGTTGGGGAATGTCAGAATTGTTTCCAATTTCTTATAGTTATTTTTAATGTCAAAGTATAAAGAAATCTGTTGTCAGTTTTAGTTTAAATTCATTTTTTCGAAATTTCTGAAGTTTTTTGTTCATTCTTTTTTTGTTTATTTCTTGTCCATTTTTTACCAGATTTTGACGTTAAAATGAGCTTGTTTGCCGGATAGTGAGCCCAACGTTGAATTTAGCGTAAAACTGAACACTTTTTCAACAATGACGTCAGCCATATTAAATCCGCCATTTTGAATTTTATAAAATGGTTCTGATTCATAACCGGCGACATGTGTGTGCAAGTTTCAACAAATCAGATATATATATTTTTAAGAAATGTTGTTTTAAATATGTATAAAATAGTGTACTTGTGCAAAACTTGAAAAATTTTGAAAAAATTGAAAACATTAATTTAAGCTAAAAATGATAACAGATTTCTTCATATTTTAACATAAAATATAACTATAAAAAATTGAAAACAAATCAGCGTCTGACGTTCCCCCAGGGTTTACTCGTAAGCTCGAATGAAGCACTCCGCGTGCTGCTTCTGGTGGTACTTTCACTATCGCTCACTATCGCTAGTTGAGGAGTGAATTACATGCGAAAGGCCGTTTTCAAGGCAGTATTTACGAAATTTTTTTTTTTTTTTAACAGAAACGGTAAGATCAGTGGACTTGAAATTTTCACAGTGTATGTTCGTTAATGTTTATTAAGTATAAAATAAATTTTATTGAATCACAAGAACCGATCCGATTTGTAATTATAGATAAAAACGCAGTCATTCGTTTGCGAGCTCTATATTTGCTGTCGACACAATTCCGGGCCTCTCACTATTCTGAAACCAAAAAGTGAGAAAGATTTTTAAAATATACGGTTGCCACTATAGCCCGTACCAAAATGAAGGCACTGAAACCAAGTTTGGAAAAATCATGACAATATATACAAACAAAGTAGTCGAGAATTAAACTTCTTTCAACTTGTATAATCATATTAAAAAGAATAAATAAAATAAAATATAACTATGTTCGAGATAGGGGCGGAAAACTATATGTTTACTCTATATTGTGTAAAAATTTCGAGTTATTCGGTTCAGTGGTTTTTGCACAATCGTGTCGACAGTTTAAGAAAATGGTGTTTCCAGATAAACGTTCAAAGTTAGATAGCGTTTGAAGTTTTATGTGTACTTTCTATATAGATAGTAACAGATGTATTTTATACTTTGAACGTTAATGAATACACTGTGCAAATTTCAAGTTTATTTTGATCCTACCGTCTCTATTGAGAAAATTCGTAAAATTTGCCTTAAAAACGACCTGCTGCGCATGTAATTACCCCCTTCAGTTTTATCCGTTTCCAGTGAGATTTCACTCAGGGAAGTTCAAGTTTCAAGAGTTTAGAGTTTGAAGTTTACCTACTTTGAAGATGCTCATAATTTTTCCGTTTTCCTCTTTACATTCCCCCAAACGTCAGGACATGCAACTTTGTCGGGAAAACAGACCTGTCCTCTTCCCGTCGATAGCGGATAATTCGATCGCGGCAGCACGTATAGCGGTCGTCTGTCGATTAGCTATCTAGCCGAAAGCCGGCAATGTCAGATATTATCTGGCACCGTTTAATGCCGCCAAGAACGAAACGCGGAGCCGAAAAACTCGTACTCGAGTACTCCCACGCACGACCTCTACAACCCCGTGTCTGTTCTGCTTTCAGGGTCAGCGCGATAGCCGGCGTGGCGGAGGAGGAGAGGAAGAGGAAGAAGAAGAAGAAGAAGAAGAAGAAGAAGAAGAAGAAGAGGAAGCGCGAGCGAGGGCGAGGGCGAGAACTTCTCGAAGCCGAGCTTCGGAGGCCCCCCGAGAAGCAGGATGTGAACGTCGCGGTCGGCGAACGTGACGTCCTTTACCCGGCGAAGAGAGGTGGGCACTAGCCGTGACTTCGTCGACGCTGTCGCGTCGTCCGCGCCTCGGTCACCGAGGACGGGGACGCGATGGGCGAGCAGGAGACACCCGAGACCTGGACGGCCTGGTTCCTCGATGCGATACGGAAAATACGTACTCAGAAGCAGCGGCCGAGCGTCGAGCGAATATGCCACGCGATACGCCAGCACCACAATTACCACGAGGAGGAGATCGCCGAACACCTGGAGGTCTCCGTGAAGCGTGGCGACGTGCTGAAAATATTCAACAAGGGACAGTCCTCGTACAAAGACCCGTGCGGCTTGCAGTCGAAACCGCTCAGAGTCACCAAGTCCGCGGACCTCAGCAAGGTCTTGGGCAAGGCTGTGCGCGAGCTCGGCGAACGCGAGGGTTCTACCCTTAAGAGCATCGAGAAGTACATCAGGCAGAGTCACACGGTCGAGGAAGAGTCCGATGGCGACCTCAGGACCGCTCTCAGGCTGTCCGCCAAGCGTGCGGTTGATCGCGGACTCGTGCTGCAGGAGGGCAGACTCTTTCGACAGTCCGACCGGCCACCATGCCTCAAGAAGAACAACGACAACGCTCAATCGTCGTCGGAGCAGCCCGCCAAGGTGAGTCACTTGAGCCCGCCCGCTAAAGTGAGCGCCACGCCGCGATGATGACTCACTGCTCCCTGAGAGAGAAACTCCGTCCGTCTTCGTCGTAGGATCACCGTCGTAGGAGATCCGCGTTTGATCGCCTCGCACTTTGCGCGCCGCTCTTATGTCTCTTCCCTGTCGATGTCGCCGAGGAATAAAGAGTCTTTCACCGGAGAACGGACGATGCGTGATCTCGCTGCGATTGATTCTCCTCCTTTGTCTCCGTCTCCGTCTCCGGTACAAGAATCGGGCAGAATCACTAGGAATTCCGATACCGGAGCTCTCCACCGACGTCCAACCTAACCGGTCAGCCGGTCGATTGAAATTGAGCGCAGAGAGTTCGCTGAACTCTCCGATTACAGTTACATTGTTACATTATCGTGCTGGTATCGGTGAGGAGGAGGAAGAGTAAACGTGGATGTGCGCAAAGCCGTCCCTTGGGCTCTTGCTTTACGCCGCTTTCAGCCGCGCTCGCCGTCACTTGCTGGAGTGACAGTTGGCGCGAGCGCCCGTTCCCACGACCTTGAACTCGAGCGTGCCGCGTAAACGGCGAACGGGCGCGAGCGAAATTAATTTGTCGACGAATATTCTCTCATCTCGTCGCTACCGCCGCCGCCGCCGCCGCCGCCGCCGTCACCTTGCTGTATTACGCGTCGCTCCGGTCACGCGTCGTCGCTCACGCTCGCGCGGACGAGAAGGAGAGCCTTCAGGCCGGAAAATATCGCGGTGGGTCGCGCGCAGCAGAATAGTGCCCCACGTTCCAGCGAACTTGGGGAACGTCGCTTGTGTGGCAGTCGCTGGAGTGGGACGACGATGAGGGACAAGCGGGGAACGGAGGGCGGAGGGAGAACGGCTGGAGGAGGAAGAAGAGAGAGAAGGTCGGGACGATGATGGGCTATCTCGTCGGCCGACTTCCGGCGACTCGTTTGTACATCGCTTCTCTCTTATTGATCCTCCTCCTCCTCCTCCTCCTCCTCCTCCTCCTCCTCCTCCTCCTCCTCCTCCTCCTCCTCCTCCTCCTCCTACTCGCCCGCGGAATCGTCGTCTTCTCCGTCCTCGCGAGCGCGCCGCGTCCTCGCGCGAGAAATCGCGGAAACGCGCCGACGCGCCGCGCGGTCGTCCCATTCGCAGCGCATCAGGTGGCATATCCGAATACCCGGCCGGCGAACGATGCCGGTCACACGGACGCGCGTACACAGATTCGTGCCTGTCGACCTCCTCGGTGCGATTTATTTTCCCGCGCTTTTTCCCGAACGACCCACCTCGTTAGCCGCTACTAATCGCCAGAAGTCGGCGGATTGATCACCGCCACTACCACCACCGCTTCCTCCTCCTCCTCCTCCTCCTCCTCCTCCTCCTCCTCCTCCTCCTCCTCCTCCTCCTCCTCCTCCTCCTCCACCACCACCACCGCCACCGCCACCGCCACCGCCACCGCCACCGCTACCACCACCATCACCACCAGCACCACCACCGACGACGACAAGCCGTTTTATAGGAACCCAACCATTTTGAAAATTACATAGCAAGCGCGTTGCAACGACGGACGGTCGATCGCAATGCTCTCGCGGCGACAAGTCGCGGCGAGCCGGCTGCACGGGCGGAAATGAAGCCGTCACGTTAACGCGGATTAAATGCCATCCACGAGGTGGAAGTATTATGCGGACCTTTAACTAACCCGCTGAAACGGAATGTCGTTTACCGCCCGTTGGAGAGAGAGAGAGAGAGAGAACAGCTCGGCACGCGGTGGAAATTGTCTGAAGACCGGGACGAGGTTTCGCTGAATGAGATAAAGGCTCGCGCGCGCGCGCGCGCGTTATGTAACGTTATTTAGGAAATCGTAAGCAACTCGGTGTAAGCACGCGAATTAGTTTCGCGCTGTTTACAAGCGTCTCTTTGCTCTAATCTCGTTTAAAGTGGAAGAAAAAAATCATTGCCGGAAGAGATCCGATAGTCTCCGCTTGAACTAGCTGAGCTCGCAGGTACGATTGCGCGATCGACGTTTTGAAATTTCAAAGTCAAAATAGAGCGGTTTGCCGCCTCCGACAGCTCCAGTTGTTGCCTCGCGATCGAGTGAGTTCAGCAACTCGTTGTATCGGCAGTCGCGGCGTAACGATATCGGACAATTCCGCTCGAAGTCACGGTGACTTGTTCCCCGCGGGCTCTGTTGCGGCCCTCGCAACTTCGAGGTAGAATGAAATTAACGGGTAATGTTGGCGCGTGAAGCATTCACGAGCGAGTCGGCCAATCGCGCAACAGGTCGCTGTCGGTGCGAGAAACGGAGGCAAATCGCGCGCGCATATCTTGTGCTTTCTCTTTGAAATTTAACATCCTCCAGTTGGAACGAGCCGCGGCCGCGGCGTTATTTGTCGCGCGCGCGAAGTTCACACTTGTTGCGAAACGGTCTACGAAACGCGATGATTGAAAACTGAAAAAGAGATTACGTCGAAAAGATCTTTTTAAGATTACGTAAGCAAATTGTCTGGAAGTCGTCCGTTTGTGCAGCAGGAAATAGGAAGTGTTTTGCAATACCGTCTCTCTCAATCATGTGAACGTTTATTCGCTCAGAAATAATCGGTCGCAATGTACGCGACCGATAGCATTCACGATTTACGTTTACCGTGTCCGAGAGAGACGGTATTGCAACAAAAACTTCCTAATTTCAAAATGGAGATACAGATGGTATACTCTACTCATTGTCGACACGGAAAGAGTATCTCAGGTAATTACGAGACACTTCTCTCCGTAGGCTGCTTTTGCCGCAGCCTGTCGCCGTTATGTCCGGCTCGCAAGTTCCGTTATTGTTTTCTTTTTGCGCTGTAAACTTATCTCGTATCGGCAACGTATCGCGGGTATTATTGCGGTATCGCTTTCGTGTTCGATTAATTACACCTCCGCGCGATATTAAGAGTTCGCATCTCTTGGCAATTTGCACGCTGTCTCATTGTTCTGTTCGGGCGGCGGCGTTTTCCTCGAAATTATCGTTACCGTTGTGTGTTACCGGCGTTGCTGGCTTTCTCACCCACGCTCTCTTAATAACATGCACCCTTCCGACGCATATAAGTGCGGCGTGCACCGCGTTGCCTAACCGGCGTTCCTGCGTTATCGCCGCGCCGCGCCGCGCCGAAATGAATAATTACGCTCTGCGCCCGGGACTCGTTCGCCTTTTGCACACGCGATACATAACAGTAGATGGTATCGAGTGGCCGATACGCGAGAATCGACGCAGCCGGCGTCAAGGCTCCTTGAGCGCCTTGAACGATGCAGCCTACTTTGTAATTTCATAGCATTCGTCCTTAAACCGTCCACGAGAGAGAAAAAGGACATTGTCCATCTCCGTGCCGGATGCTTGGAATTTAAGTCTCGATTTTATCTCGCCATCCCCTCACGCACGCTCTATAAATATTATTTTACACTGAATACTACAAGTTTCCCATGTTTGAATCACACGAGTCCTTATAATACAATATAATATAATAGGCTCCGCGTGATATACCAGACTATATTATAGTCTCCGGGTCTACTCCCAAATAGACAAAAAGATATCTTTCAGATTTCTTGAGATGTCTTACATTTTTCCGAAAAGATATCTTTTAGGGATCTAAATGTTAACCCCTTCCGTGGCACGGACGCCACCGGTGCGTCCAGCCAAAACCGTGCCGTAAGTGGCACGGTTAAACATTTAGTGAATTTCTATATTTTGACCTCAAATTCGGATTCGGCGACCAAAAAAACTGAAGTATACAAATTATTGAAAAAATCCGCCCCGTCATTTTTTGTGGGGCGGTTTCAGTGCATTTTAATGAATTTTGCTCTGCCACGGAAGGGGTCAAAGATGTCTTTCCAGACATCTTTTAAATGTCTGTAGATATCTTTTAGAAAATCCTATAAAGACATCTTCAACTAAATCTTTAGATATCTTTCTAGACACCTTCTAGACATCTTCTAAAGACATATCTTTTAGATGTCTACAAGATATCGATGTTTACTGGGCTCTACCATTTTCTTTTATATATTTATATACTGTATTTATTTCCTCTTGTACGAGAGAGAGAGAGAGAGAGAGAGAGAGAGAGAGAGAGAGAGAGAGAGAGAGAGAGAGAGAGAGAGAGAGAGAGAGAGAGAGAGAGAGAGAGAGAGAGGACCATAGGGTCAGAGATACTTAATTAGACATTGTTCCCTGCTCATTTTTCGGCAGCAGCCATCAGCACCGCTGCCGATCTGCAGAGAGTGCCTTGGCGCCACGGTGGCCGGCAACAACAACAACAACAACAGGCGCAACTCCAGCGAGAAGCTCAGCAGGTGTATCGCTTGCGGTGCCGCTCTGCACAATTCCTGCGCTCCGCCGGAACTCTCGATGTTCGTCGACCGAGGGATAACCTGGTCCTGCGACGGCTGCTCGCCGACTTGCTCCGGTTGTCATCTGGAACGAGAGTCGCAGAATTATCTGGTCAAGTGCGCCGGTTGCATCAAGTGTTACCACCCCAGCTGCCTCGACACCGGCCTCGACAAGAAGATCCGAGCGCCTTGGAGATGTCGGCACTGCCTAACAGCCCATACTCCGGTCGGCAAGGACGACGGTAAGAAGAACAGGGCGCAGGACTCAGCCGATGACGACACGACGAACAGCGCGAGGAAGAGGCTGAAGTTACGGGAGAATCGAAAGTGAGTGTGTGAGAGAGAGAGAGAGAGAGAGAGAGGGGGGGGGGAGCGTACGCACGTGGTATGCATGTGGTGTATTCGCGCGCGATGGAGGGAAACGTACTAATATTAGAATATAATAACGAGTAGAACTTGTCACGCGCCTCGTAACATCTAACGTTTAACGAACAAAGTCGAGTCCTGGTGATGAAGTAGGGAGTAGGGAAATCTTTTCCCACAAACGCTCCGAACAAGTGTTCATTGTTGTTTGAACGTAAAGCTTTTCAATATAGTTACGTCGGGATTCTCTGTGAGAATATACCTCTGTGAATCGACCTAACGACAATGCATGCTCGCATCGGTGAATACGACCACGCGATGATTTCTTCTTCCTTCTGGACATCGGACTGGGTAAACTAATGTACCTCGCGGTGATGTTTTCTTTTACAGATCGATGGTATCCAGAAAATGCTTGGCGAATGCGTACCCGAGCAAGAGAGGGAGTGCGGGACTGGCTCAGGTGGACAGCAGCTCGGACGGTAATGCGGGTGTTGTCTCCCCTCGTCAACCACCTTTGAATTCCTCTCCTTTACCACAACCCCCCACCCCACTCGCAGGCCAGGGTAGGCTACTCGAGGAAAAGAACGACAGGATCTCCAAGGAGAAGCAAAAGTTCTTTAGATTGAGCGCGTTTAACGCTGAGCACAGTAAATTGAAGCGGGTGGGGGGCGGTGATAAAACGAAACCCTCGCGGAACGTTAGCGCTAGGTCGACTCGAGGTACCGCGAATTCGAAAAAGTCTGGAACGTCGCGAGTGTCCAGCAGTAGCAGCGCCGGCGAAGGCAGCAGCAGTAGCAGCAGTAGCGAGGCCGGTAACAGCAGCGGGAGCTCGGATGGCAGTGATAGTAGCGAGGACGATGACGAGAACAACAACGACGACAACGACGATGACGACGACGACGACGACGACGACGACGACGATGACGACGAGGATGAGGACGATGATGAGGAAGGCAATAGCTCGAGCGAGAGCAGCGATTCCTGCTCGTCGTCAGACGAAGCGCAACACGACAGAATCGAGTCTCCCAAGACGAAAGTGCCGTTCGCCTGCGACCTCAGTGAGGACAAGCCGTGGGGCTTCGCTGCCGCCGCCGCCAAACTGAACGTAGAGTCGCCTTTCTTCAGCAATATCACCAACACCTTCGGCGCTCCGGTACCCAAGCTCGACGTGGGCGACACGCCGACTTTTGGCTTGCACATACAGCCCGCGGCCGCCGCTGCGTCAGACAGCAGAAAGAAACCGCTGAAATTCGAACGCAATGCCGCCGTGCAGTCGCCGGGCGTCGGATTTGCGAGCGCCGACAACAAGGTGAAACCCGGGAGCGGCCAGTTGAGAAGCCTCTTCGACGGTTTGAGCCACTTTTTTTCAGCACCTAGCAGAGCGAGATCGGCGGGCGTGCCGGCGCCGAATTACGCGCCGGATAGAAGGAAAAGGCCTAACGCTGAGGATAACGCTGAGGCGAAGACCAATCGAGTCTCCTCGCGGATCGGTGCTAACCAGCGAAGCAAATCGGACGATTCGCCCAGTAAGTCGAAGGAACGGAAAAAGACCGAAGTCGTCGAGATCATGTCGAGAATACCGAAGCCTGGTATCTTCGTTCCTTCCGACGAGAGTCTGTATTCTTCGCTAAACGAGAAACTACCGAAGATGACTCCGTCGAGTCTGGTGAAGACCGCGGTGAACAGTAAGAGGCACGAGCACGAGAGGAGAAAGTTAATGAAAGACGACGCGTCGTCGCTCATTAAGTGCGCCGCCGTCGCAGACCCCTCGTCACCGTCATCGTCATCGTTGAGACACGAGCAGCAGCAGCAACAGCAACAACAACAGTCGCGAAAGAAGCACACGGCTGCGGATACGAGTCAGTCACGCCACCCTGTGCCCGGTCCCGTTGCAAAGTCCGGCCTCAGCTCCGATTCCGTCAAATCAAATCCCAGTCCAAAGTCCAATCCACGAGCCTGTACTAGCGCCACCACCACCAACACCACCACGACACCCCGCGCGACACCCTGCTCCACCAGGAAGGGTAAGAGTCTACCCCACCCGTTCACAAGTCCTAACCTCGATGATGCACCCAAAGTCGAAAAAGAAGACTTCCTTCTAATCTAATCCTCGCTCACGACCACGTGGATGTGTTGGCGGTGTGGTGTGCTGTGATGGTGTGGTATGATGCGTGTGTACACGAGCGTCTGGTGACCATATAACATCTTCCAAGATAACATGATTGTTCCGTCAGATACCGAGTATCAGATAATCCGAGGAAAACCTACCGATATACTTGCGGATGTCCTGTCTTCGCGTCGCTATCACAACGATCACGATTATAGTTTAATCACGAACAATCAGGTTCCTTGGTGAGACGTTTATCCGCCACATGGTGTAAAACCAATGGTTATATCTCGCGATAACGTAATCCGAGGGTAGTCGCATACACAATCGCAGAGAATTATACGGAGACGTGACTGGCGATTGGGGGCGACGTGTAAGAAGAAAAGAAGCTATTCCCATTTGTTTTACACTCTGTGAATACTGTGGTTATTGCATGTTGTTAATCATGTTATTACTTGGCTCTGGCATTTTGTTTCCTTTAATCCACGCTACATACATTTTGGGAGACGGCTGTCGAGTGTCGAGAGAAATTACGACGAGACTTTTACAAGGGATACGTACTAACGTGTAGAGAGAGAGAGAGAGAGAGAGAGAGAGAGAGAGAGAGAGAGAGAGAGGGAGAGGAAGAGAGAGAGAAGCCGCCTCTTAATCATGCATTCGTTACTTTGGACTCAATCATCTTACGTCTACTTTTTCTTTTCTTTTGCAACCAACACCGTGGTTATTGTCAGGATAGGTACTTGTACAGAACACACACACACACACACACACACACACACACGACTGTATAGTTGCGTCTGCAAATATGCACCGTACCATAATGTACATATATAATGTAACACGACATATAATTCGCACAACTTTCACTCGGATATCTCATCTTGTACATTGGGATAATTTTCCGATTATTTTTGTATTCTTTCGTTTCGACCGTTCGCGATCGAAATCTCGATTTGTGGTCCGATTTGTGGCTTCCGCCACATGTATCGCGGCGGCGGCGGCGGCGGCGGCGGCGTCCGGGCACGAGCATTGTCGTTGCGTTTTTACAGATGATAAAACGCGGCCCACTTTCCGAAGAAACACGGCTGGAATTCGATCTCGATCGAGATCCCGCGACGCGGGAAGACGACGACACGCGAGACGCGCCGAGCTTACCGTCGTCGTTTTTGTTAACGTTCGATCCAACACGTTCAGAGATTGACGATATTCGTTCCTTCTCAGCTCTTCTCTCCCTTCTGTCAGCCTGTAAAAACGAGACGACTACAATCAGAGTGTTTCCAGGCGCTGACGAGAAATACGGCACTATGGGTGGCTTATCTCACTCAGCCGCCCCCTTGTACCATTCACACTGGAGCCTACCTGCTGCTGCTGACATTTAGCAGGCACTGTTGTATAACACCGCCCCCCTTCACCCCCTTCTTCACAAAAGAGAAGTCCCTGTGCCGACGAAGAGCCAGAACTTTGATACTCTGCCAACACATCCCACAAAAAACCTAACCCACAGCTTTGCTTTGGAATACTACTCACATTATTAACAGCGATCGGGAGTTGTTGACCGCATTCTTTTCCGTTTATAATATCTTCCTTTTCTTCTTGTTTTTTTTTTTTCCCCTTTTCTTTTCTTTTCTCCCCTCTTTTTTCATTTATCGTTCTTTGACGTTATTGTATCACGTGGGGTTGCTATTGGTCACCACACCATGCGCCGATCGATTTAATTTAGCTTCCTATGGTTTAATATAGATCCACTTTTTGACCAGTCGGTTCCTACAATAGGACGTGGCTAATAATCCCTCCGTTAGTCTAAAAATATAATGGCTACTAAATCGTCCAGAGGGAGGGTCATGTTCACGTACCTGAGTCATGGGTGATGATGAGATTATCCTCGCTTTTTGTGTAATGCATCTCGTATCTAGTGCGAGTTACACCAGCGACGTAATGCACACCGTTTATCCCCTTGTCTTTTGTCGCGGAACGTCGTCGACACGTGCCGTAACGTACTTTAGTGTTAACGTTTTCCTTTGTTCTCTTTTATACCGAAGTGCGTGCGCGCGTCGAACGCATTTTACCACGTTCGATGCCGAGTTCGTTCCTGACATTTTTCTCATTGTTTTTATCGATTTCGTCCATCAGATTTCTTTTACACGAGACACATTTCTTCTCCGTATCTTTTTTTTCTCATACAACAAATTGTAAGCGGTTAAAGTCTAAACAAGTCGTACACACGAAGATCTGATTTGTTCGATATTAATGATTCGACGACAAGTATGGAAAAATTTCGACCGATTTCTACCGAGACGAGACCGCAACGAGACCGAACGAATTGTTGCGTTAGAACAACGTCGCGTGTTGACTCGGCTCGGGCTCGTGTTCATCAAGTGCCTTCCTCTTTTTACAGACGAACCTGTTGTGTCAAAATTCTTGCCGCCGGGTGTTACGCAGAAGGACGCGGACCTCTTTAGGGAGGCACGCGAACGGGCGGCCCGCTTGACCGCCAACAACGACGAGAGCGAACCGTCCGCCAGCAGTACGCCCGGCAGCGCGGCGCGAAATCCTGCGGCGATAGTGTTTGGCCGTTACGAGGTCGAGACTTGGTACTCGAGTCCGTTCCCTCAGGAATACGCGCGGCTACCCAAGTTGTTCTTCTGCGAGTTCTGCCTCAAGTACACGAAGAGCCGGGCGGTGCTCGACAGGCATATGGACAAGTGCCACTGGAGGCATCCACCTGCGACCGAGATCTACAGGTGTAACGGACTGTCCGTCTTCGAGGTAGGCGCGCATCTTCGTCACACTGTATTTGCTTTTCTTTCACATCATAAAATGTATGATTATTTTATTGCTTTTCTACTCACAGCCAGGTTTGAGCGACGCTCAAAACTGGTGTGTGGTTGCGAGTAAATGGATCCACACCACTTGTAGCCTCACCACACAAGAGGAAGTGTTCAATGTTATCTTTATAATGTACCAGTTCGCGCGCACAAAAGAAAGTTGTGTTTACCAACTGAGGAGGAATCGCCTCGTTGTTGCAGATCGATGGCAACGTGAACAAGATATACTGTCAGAATCTATGTCTGCTGGCCAAGCTGTTCCTGGATCACAAGACGCTTTATTACGACGTGGAGCCGTTTCTCTTTTACGCGGTGACCAAGAACGACAGGCACGGGTGCCACTTGGTGGGCTACTTCAGCAAGGAGAAGCACTGTCCGGCTCAAAGGTACAACGTATCCTGCATCATGACACTACCGCAGTATCAGAGGCAGGGCTTCGGCAGGTTTCTCATAGAGTTCAGCTATCTCCTGTCGAAAGTCGAGGGCATCCCGGGCACGCCGGAGAAGCCGCTCTCGGATCTCGGTCGTGTGTCGTATCATTCCTTCTGGAAGAGCGTGGTGCTCGAGTACCTGGACTCGCATCGGAACATCAACGGCATCAAGCTCGACGATATCACGAAGGAGACCGGCGTGTCGGCGCACGACATCGCCACGGCGATGCAACTGCTGGGTTTCATCAAGTCGGTATACCTGCCGGGTGAGGCGAACTCCAAAATGGCTGTGGTAGTCGATTGGAACAAGGTGGACGCTCACATGGCGAAAGTGCGCAAGAATTCACGCATCAAGCTGGATCCCGACTGTCTCAGATGGATACCGTTGCTCACTCAGATACCTAACCCGTATCAGAATCCAGAAGAGAGCGGCGACACCGGCTCGGAAGTGTCTCCAGCGGTGGAACCTAAGCCGGTAGCGGCGATCGTCGAAAAGATACAGAGAGTGAAGATTAAGAAGAAACCGAGAGGGAGGAGAATCGGCCAGAGGAGATCGTCACCTTTGAAGCCGAAGACCCCGCAGAGAAGCGCGCCTCAGAAGGAGGCGGTCAAGGAAGAGAAGGAGCACACCAAGGACACGAGAGAAGTCAAGACGCCGAAAGAGTCGAGGGAATCGAGAGAATCCGCGAAGGAGAGTCGCACCAATAGTAGCGTCGAGCACACGGACAGCCGGAAAGACGCGGACACTGACGCGAAGAGCGGCACCCCGGCGTCCACGACGAGAACTTCTCGCGCGGTCAGCTCGGCAAAAAATACTCCGGCTCCGACGAGTCCGCCGAAGACGACGACGCCGCAGGTGACGATGACGATGTCGAAAAGGAGGATCAGGCCGCCTAAGACGTATCTAGCCGAGTCGTCGGTCGTCACGACGCCGCTGAGGAAACGAAAACATTCCGACAAGATTGAAGTCGCGGACAAGGAGGAGACCAACGTCAGAAAAAGGACACGAGAGTCTCTGCGGGAGAGGGACAGGGAGCGCGACCGGGAGGCTGAGCGGGAACGTGACAAAGAGAAGGAGAGGACAAAGGACAAGGACAAATCGAAAGAAAGCGAGCCTTCGAAGGAAACGTCAGCGGAGAAGACTCTTCTCAAGTCCGAGTCAAATCGACGAGCCTCGACTCCGCTGGGTCAGAGAAACTCGTCGAAGAAGCAGTGCAAGGTGGACGATATCTTGCTGAAGGTCACCAGCAGGCAGTCCAAATACATGCAGCAGACGAAGCAGACGAAGGAGAAGAAAGCGCCGGAGGAAACGCACTGTAACGGCGGCAAGGAAGAGACGCGAGACCCGATGAAGAACTCGTCGCTGTCGAGACGGGGTAGGACCAAAGCGGCGGCAGCGGCGGCGGCGGCGGCAGCGGCAACGGCAGCAACTCCGACGACAACTCCCACGACAACTCCTACAACAGCAACAACGACGACGACGACGACGACGACGACTACGGCGGCGGCGGCGGCGGAAGCTCTGAAGATGCCGCAATTGACGCCGGAAGCTCCGACGAAGAACAGAGCCGAGAGTCCTGTGATACAGCCGCCGTCGTTATCCCCGCCACCCGCGGAAAACGCCGTGAAGAACGGTTCCGTTCGTAGCAAGCAACCGTCCGTAACGGATCTGCCGTCGAAGCACGCTGCGCCAGTCAGCAACGGCGATAACAAGAGTGAGAACGCGGAGGAGAACAATGGGTCGGTCGTTACCCCGGAAACGGAGGTTGTGTCCGAGAGTCCCGGTGAATACGAAGGTGGCGACGAGGACGAAGGCGAAGAGGAAGAGATATCCGCGCCGATGCCTAAACCCGTGACCGGCGAGAAAAAGCAGCAGCGGCCGTTGTCGCCTATCGCGGAGAAGCCCGTGAAGGAGATGACTTGCAACGACGAGAAAGCAGCGGACGATAAGTCGCAGGTGATGAAGAAAGAGAACGAGAGCTCATCGCTGAAAGCGGAGGCAGCGACGGCAATGGTGGCGGCGGTGGCGGCGGCGGCGGCGGCGGCGGCGGCGACGGCGACGGCGACGGCAACGGCGACGGCGACGGCGGATCTACCGGTCGGCGACGATCAGACTGAAACTTTAAACGAATGTGATAAGGACTCCGAGACTGAAAAGCCCGCCTGCAGTCCGGAGGCATCGAAAACAGTACCTGAAGTTGCTTCACCAAAAGAGGAGGAAGTCGACAAGTCGGAGATCGCCGGTTTGCCGAAGAAAGATGACCCCAAGGAGGAGTTGGTCCGCGAGACGCCCAAGAACACTGCGAAGGTTGACTTGACGCGGCCAAAGACGGAGGCGTCTCCCGCGATGACAGCAAACGACAAACGAAGCACATGCGTGCTCGCCAATAACACGACGGTGAATAGCACGGAGGTCGAGCCTCTGACACCGCAGGAGAAGACGTTGCCCACGGTAGCATTGGAGCAGCAGGACAGCACGCTGCAGTTGCAAACTCAGACGGACGAGCTGAAGCAGCACTCGCCTGAGAGCGGCAAGACGACCCCGCACCTGGAGAACCCAGGCTCGGTGAAGCGGACACCACCGTCGCAGCCGGATCTACCGTCTATGGGAGTGTACACGCCAGACTCAACCACCAACTCGGTGCACTCGCTTCATTACGGTCAGTGTGACCTGGACGTTAGTCAATTGGGCCTGGAGTCGCCCACTTCCATAGCCAGCGACCTCGCCTCGCAGAACAGCGTGGAGCGACCACCCAGTGCGTTGCCATCTATTCCGCCGCCGGTTAGTGTGCCAATGACGACGGTACCCATGCAGCAGATTACCGCGCCGGTAACGTCGTCGTCGTCACCGATGCCGGTGAACATACCGACAGCGGCGGCGGCGGCGGCGGCGACGTTAAGAGAGGCGCAACAACAGCAGCAGCAGCAACAGCACCAACAACAACAACAACAACAACAACAACAACAACAACAACAACAACAACAGGTGCAATACGCCGACTGCTCGATGCCGCAGCACACGCCGCCCGCTCACGTGAGCATCCATCCGATGCATCCGCAGCCGCAGTCCCTTCAGCAACCGCGTACCCCGCAGTCGCACACTCCGCAGAGCATACCGACTCAGAGCCCGCAGCCGTTGCCGCAGAGTCAAACACCGCAGCCCCTGCCGCCGCAGTCTCACACGCCGCAAAGTATACCGACTCAGAGCCCGCAGCCGATGCCACAGAGTCTCACGCCGCAGCCTTTACCCCAGGCGCACACGCCACAGCCGATGCAGCTATCGCTCGCGCAACAGGCCCAGAATCAGAATATGGCGCACAGTCAGTCTCAGCAGCAGCAGCATCAGCAGCAGCAGCAGCAGCAGCAACAGTCAGCGCATCAACAACCGTCGCAAGCACCGCAGCAACAAGCACAGCAGTCGCAGTCACACAGCAAGAGAGCGAGCGGCTCGCAGACGACTCACAGGTCCAGGTCGACGCAGCAGAGCAGCAGCAGGTCGTCACATCGCGCCACCCCACCGGCGACGCCTCACACGCAGACCTCCCAGCATACGACGTCGCAGAGTAGCGGCAGCGGCGGCGGTCACAGCAATAGTACCGTGGCGCACACGAGCACGCATCCGATACCGCCGCAATACCAGCAGTCCCCGTCGTCGTCGATGAGCGTGCCGCCGATGCCGCCTCACCCGCACTCGCATACCGCGGCCGCGCACGCCGCGCACTCGCACAACATGGTGATCTCTCAGGGCAACTACATGACGGTGGCGGGCTCGCCGCAGGGCTTTCCCACGCAGAACACCTACGTGATCCAGCACCGCAGTGGCCGGTCGGGCGCGCCTACGCCCTGCACGACCACGACGAATTTCTACATACAGACCAGCGCGATGCCGCCGCACTCGCACACCCCGGCGCCGCCGCCGTTGTCGGCCTCCGGCAATCACCAGACCACCAACTCGTGCAGCCTCGCGAAACTGCAGCAGCTCACCAACGGCCTGGAGATGATACCGCCGACGCCGTCGCCGGCGATGAACCTCACGCCACCGCCGCCGATCCCCCACACCATGACGCCGCCGCAGACGTCGCGGCAGCTGGCGACGCCACCGCAAGTGCCGCTTGGCTACGCCAAGAACTACTACAACGTCAACACCGTGCCACCCGGCACACCCGGCCCGCCCAGCCGTTCCGCCTCCAGGTCGTCGGCTAACCCGGCGAACATGGCGTCGCTCACGCAGCCGTACCCTAGCGAAGGCCTCTACCGGCAGTCCCTTGACCCGAGCCCCACCTGCCCGCAGATGCAGAGCGCCGCCAGCCGAGTCAGTCCGAACGTCGCGCTCAACACGAATCTCATGGCGGCCGCGCAGTACAGCTATCGAATGGCGCAGCCGGCCGGCACGTATATGAACCAGGCGCAGCTGGGCGGCTTTATGAATCAGGCGAGTCAATTGCCGGTCGGCGTGGTGAACGTGCCCGCGCCGTATCCGCAGGATCCCCACCAGCAGAACCCGGCGGCGGTGTACACCACGTATCACGGCTACGGCCTCATGCAGCCGCTCAACAGCACCATGAGGCCGCGTTAAGGCGCCCGCAGCGCCTCGAACGGATCTCTGGCTTCTTCTCGCCCGAGAACGGGAAGGAGGATCGCTCTTGGCCGCGGCGAGCAGTGAGTGAGCGAGAACGAACGAGAATCTACGCGCAGTACGGTTGGTAAATGCTCTCACGCGCGACGACAAGTTAACGCTCTCTTCTGTACGGCGACCTACGGCGACGACGACGACGACGCCTCGCTCGTCTGCGCTCGTACTTCCTTTCCGGCTACCACCGCTCTCCACTTGCTTCCATCGGCTGTGTGTTGGCCTGCTCTGCCCGTGGGAATCGAGCGCTGTCCATCGCCTTTCTTCTACCGCACCGCATCGCATCACGCACCACCATGGCCGGCTTTCAACGCAGCGCAACACAGCAGGCTCTCGCCCTCTCGGCTCGGCGGGGGGGGGACTCTCCTCCCCAGAGAATCTCCGAGATAATACGAAGGTGCTCGCTCTCTTTTTCTCTCTCTCTCTCTCTCTCTCTCTCTCTCTCTCTCTCTCTCTCTCTCTCTCTCTCTCTCTCTCTCTCTCTCTCTCTCTCTCTCTCCCCCCCCCCCTCCCTCTCTCTCTCTCTCTCTCTTTGGCGAGGTCGCTCGCCGCAGTCGGTAGGCTCGCTGCGACGATTCACGAGCGATGAATCGAGAAACGCGCGCGGATAATCAGCGCTGGACGACGTGTTTTCGCGAATAACAACGAGCGATTTGGAGAATGCGTGATCGGTATCGTTGCGTAAAGAATACTATTGTCGGCAATCATTCGCGCGATTTCACGCGATTTTGCACGCGGTAAAATGATTTTTTAGTCACTCGATGATGCGTGGCGACTTTAACTCGATTATTGGTTTTAAGGTGTCTCCTGAGAAGTGCCATGAACTACACGTTGCCGCTGTAGACCGCTTCGAGCACTCGTTTAAATCACGATGACGCGTCTGCGAGAGAGAAGACCACGAGTTATTTCTGTTTCTCTTTTTTCTCTCTCTCTCTCTCTCTCTCTCTCTCTCTCTCTCTCTCTCTCTCGATATCCGCAATAAATCGCAGTAAAAGAGGCACTAAAAAAGTAGATGCGCGTCATCGGATAAATAATGTACACGCGCAGAATCGTGTGACACGTCGTTCCTAAAGGCTTATCCCCTCTCGGTGTTTCTCTCTCGTGTCTGAAGGTAAAAAAATTGGCGCGACGGCGAGTTCAAACGGAGTATCCTTCCGGAAACGATAATACTTCATAATTCTCCAAATGCGTCATTCGCAAATACGCGTCTTAGCCGGCGCTTGCTAACAATAGAGGAGTATAGGGAATTGCGAATTAAGAGTCGTACGTTCTTCTGCTCTTTCCTCCCTCCCCCCCCCCGCGATATTTTTTAGCATGTATCTCAATTGCACGCTCACTTTTGAAGAAACGAAGCGGGACCTGAGAAAAAGGGAAAATGAAGAGAAAACGATAATCCGTTCAGCGCCCTGGGTCAAAGTTTCCCGGAGGTGCTGAAGGAAGAAAGGAAGAGAGAGAAAGAAAGTAATTGTCATACCCTCCATACCGTCGCGGATAGGAGTGTGGGTACATCTTTTTTCTCTTCACCGTGCTCGATCGAGGGCTCGTATTAAACGAATTCTTAACTTGTCGACAAAGATTGCACACAAGGTACAATTTAATCGTAATACAATTTAATCGATCGATAACTCCTCTCGAAAGCACGGGTTCGTAACTTGTGCATTTAAAAAAAAAAGAAAAAAAAAGAGAGACGGGAGAAAGAAGAAAAATACGAATATACAAATCCGTTACCTCGGACGGATCGACGAACGATCGGCCGAAGTATCGTGTTTTCCCCTACGCCTCTCCCCGCATAAACGAAAGCAAACAGGAACAGAAAGGGAAAAAATAAGAAAAGAAGAAGAAGAAGAAGAAGAAGAAGAAGAAAAAAACAGATAAATGCGGACACCTATTTTTTAGTAGGGCATTCCTTCGCGAAACTACATGTTACGTTTTGTGTATTTATATATATATAAATATATATAAATATATATTTGCGGATAATTCTGTTTAATATTATCGATTGTTGAACGTTGTTGTTTAAGTTTTCTTCGAGGCACACTGTACTTTACTGTATCATAAACGTAAAAAGGAACGAAAGGAAAGTAGCTACTTATCGCTATCGTAATTCTCATTGTATTATTATGGAAGGAAATTAAACTCGAGATCGTATATTACTGTCGCCGAGGCGTACTGTCGCGTCGAAACAAACCGCTGGTCCTGGCGAAGCAGGAAGGAAAGGAAAACGTCGCTGTGTCACGCATCTGGTTTTATCGATTGTTAATATTATTATTTGCTATTGCGTTAATTGATTGACCAATCGATCGATTAATCCGTTATTACTTGCTGCTACTGTCGCAAATGACGGAGTGGCGCTCATGGCAGAGCACGTACATGTATATGTGTACGCGTACATACATACATTGCCTTGCATTGCATTACATTGCATTGCATTGCATTGCATTGTGTTGCATTGCGTTACGTCGTATCGCTTCGCGTCGCATTGCATCGCATTGCGCTACATAACATTACATTACAATTACGATACATGCGTCTACGTACAAAGTCGCGTCGTATTCACATACATACAGACACACACACACACACACACACACACACACATATACTGATTTAATATTTTAATTGTCGATTGCGATATCACACACGAGAACGTTCATTCGTTATCTCTACGTACGCGTATGTTTTTATTATCTAGTATCGCGAGAGGGTAGCTCTATAATAGTTTTTTCGGAAGGAATAACGGAGCGCGCAATTCGGCTCTTCCGGCGAAGCGTCGCGAGGTCTCGTGCTGAAATTATTTTTTGTATCGAAGTGACGCGAGAGCACTGCTCTTAAAAAAAGAAAATGCAAAAAAAAGGAAGCTGGAGGAGGAGGAGGAGGAAGAGGAGAAGAAGAAGAAGAAGAAAAAGAAAAAGAAGAAGAAGAGGAAGAAGGAGGAGGAGGAAGAGGAGGAGGAGGAGAAGGAAACCTCTCGCGCGACGAAGTAGGATGAGAAAAACGGGTAACGACGTCGTCACCCACGCGCCGCAACTCCCCGAAACGCGTTACCCTCGCGAATGTATGTATATTCCTCGAGACGCGCAATTTCCCCTCCCGTCGTGGGCGACGCTTCGCGGAACGGTCGCGAGAACAACAAAAAATATAATATATTTATGGTACTCGTTACGAACTTAATTTTTTCAGACGAAAAAGAAAGGGCGAAGATGAATAAGGGCGGATCGCGCCTAGTTTAGGGTAATTAAATGATGAATCCATAATAGTGTAAAAATATATTGATATTTATTGTACATAGATCTAAAAAAATCTAATAAATAAAAAAGAAATCAAAAACACACACGATAATCGAGCTCTGGTCATTTGCAGATGTCACACAGCGAGAGTGATGATGATGATAAGTGCGAGTACGCGCGTAGTACTACGCATAGCACACGCCGACGACAGGCGCAGAATCGTCCGCGATTTTCCGCAGCCGAGGCTCGCACCTCCTCCGCAGCTTCACACCCGCTACTTCATCCTGGACACCAGAACGCGATTAGAGCCAGCCGTGCGTCTCGTCTGCGCGCGCAGGGTCGCTTCGGAGCGAGAGAGTGGATCGAAGTGGTCGCGTTGAAGCTTCGGCTCTCGCGCGAGTCACGCGGACTCGCGTGGAATATACACAATGCCTCGCTCTTCGAGAGACACTACGAAAGATCATTTATATACGGCGACATTTTTATCACGACGTACCTCTTTTTATTTTATCATCGGATAAGGTGGTTACAAATATCCGTAATGAAATCCGTCTTTCGTGGCGTATTTTTCTACCATGTTTTACCGCGCGATGTTCTTCACGCCCGAGAAATGTTGACGCTGTGGATCGATCCTCACTCTCCGAAGCTACCGTTCGCTTCTCATTGCATCATGATTCCTCCCTCCCCGCGGATGATTACCTGGAGCGCGCGGCCGAGTGCCTTCTCCGTCGTTTGCGCTCCTGCCGGCGCTTCTTCTCCTCGTTCGCGAGGTCCACGTATTTCTTTCGCTGCTCGGCCGACATGCGGCCCCACAGCTTGCCCGCGGCCCGCGCCACCACGGTGACCGGTTCCTTCGGCTTTCGGCTACGCAGCCGCAGGAAGAAAATGATGAACGGATTCGTGGCGCGCACGTCGATGCGTCGACGCTTGCCGAAGTTCCGCGCACTAGAAGTGCCGGCCGTCGCCGTCGCCGTCGCCGCTGCTTTGCCGTTTCCGTTCGCGGCTCGTCTGCGATCTCTTCTGGTATCTGCGCTACGTGGAATGGAGAAAACTGCAAAGTACGTTTTTGCGCGGTTCATCGTGCTCGCGCCTCTCGTCTCGTGCCTCGTCCGAGGATGCCGTTCCATGTAGAACGGCGAAGGGCGAGATACAGCGAACGAATAATCAAACGGGGGAAGTAACCATCCCTCCTTCTCCCCTCCCCCCGTCGTCTACATTCAAATAGTCGGCTCCTCGTTCTACGGAAGAGGAGATTTCTAACTTCGAGCTCGAGATACGACTTGAATAATTACACTGTAACTCTCTCCATCCATATTGTATAGTATTCTTAAGATTTAGTTATAGTTACATATTTTTCTTCGATATTTATTTTTATTAACTGTAATTAATAAAAATTGACTTTTCATTTCTGTGGATTTCCGTTCTTCCTGCGCATGGGGGGAACCCCAGACGCCTGAAATTGGAAACGAAATAGTGGACAATTAGATTAGCGTGATTTTATCTCCCGCTATATATTTCTTTCCGTTTCCCGTTAAATATTTCTTTCCGCTTCTTCGTTCTACATAGGACAGCATCCCAACTTGATGAGAAGAACACTGTAACGCGTAAAAGAGAAGTAGATAATTAGAAAAAGTCGTTCCCTGCGCCGCCAAGAGTCGTAAAAACTTGGCCTCAAAACTTGGAAATCGCGAAGTCTGCTGGTAGCGCGAGAAACGCCCTCCGTCATAAAACGACGTGACAGTTTCGAGTTCAGAGACAAATGCTGACTGTTCGATGGGGTCCACAACGTGTCTCGAGCTTTAAAACTTTAGGAAGAAATTAGCGAAAAAATTTGCCGACGTGAGAAGAGTAAACAAACATCCTTGCCTGATCAACGACGCCACAACAGCCTGAAACAGCCTTACCTGCCGTGGCCTTCCGTCTTTCGATCCTTCTGGATCTTGGGCGGCCGCGCGGAGTTTGCGTTTCCCATTCTTCGCTGAGCAGATTCCGCTTCCCACGGGGCGGGAGCGTTCCCGATTGTCTTGATTCAAGGTAACGTCACACTTGGCAATTTTACTATTTTCACCGGTGGTTCCAACCGACCGGTGATTCGCCCGAGGACAGTTGTCACATTGACGTTTGCGTCGCAAAAGACTATCCCTTGTTTTTTCAAAAGACAAACACACGCTCTCGATACCTCAGCCCCGTTGCGGACGAAACAATTTTCATCCTGACGATGTACACTCAGGATGATCTCATGTCTCCTATTTTTTGACGTTTTGAACGCGTTGATTTTTATCGATCGCGCAAAAGTCGAGATCGACGACTAATTGAGGACCAATGGAGGATATGGCGAATAAATGTCGCGCAAGACACGCATGTGTCTTGCTCCGTCCTGTTTCATTGGCTCCCTATTGGCCGTTCGTATGCAGCCAATTTGTCAAATATAATTAGTTGTATTTTATACATAATTTAAGTGAGACACGGTGGTGTCATGATAGTCATCGTCCGACGCTCAACGCCGTTAATCAATCTATAGAAAGAAATCTTAATTATAATTATGACGAGTATTATTGTTTCGTTTGTAACAAAATTTCTATATCGTACAGAGGATACATCGATCTGATTCTGCCACGCTGAATCCGCTTGAAAGTCCGCGTTAGATTCTTCGCGTAATACTTGACATAATTCTATCGACAACGCAATACACACACATTTTGACAAATAAATACATCGATTTATCTTATGTTAGACGCGACGTTATAATTCGCCACCTGCCTGCGCCGCTTTCTTCGGTTTCTTGTTCTTGCGGGTACTGCCCTTGTCCGGGCAGTAGCAAGCCTCCTTTTGAGCGTCAAGGAAACTCTTGCAACCGAGCGCGGTCGTTCCTGTGAAGAGTACCTTTGCCGCGCCCTTGCACGCGTTGACGATCGTCAAGCCAGTGGTTTGATACGTGTCGCAGAACTTGTACAGACACCTCTTGAATTCCAGATCGCACTTCTCCTTGTCGGTGTTGCAGGTGTCGTAGCAAATGTCATGGAAGTCGCAGCACTTGGTCATCTCAGCCAACGGGAGGTATTCTTGACTTACCTGGAAATAATTAATAATAATAAATATTACAGATCCATGTGCGCGTTTTAAAACTTGAAAAGATAAACGTGACGGTGAAGACGCAATAAGTTGAATTATATAGATTTAACTAACTGTGCAGATTAATGTTTGCGCCGTATACAGTGAATCATAAATTCGACACAGTGCGCTGCAAGTCAAATTGCATAAATTTTAATTATTAATTATTAGCAAATTATAAATTTCACGAGTTGTGAAGTTAGAATGCAATTTCATCGATGATGGGATAATTTGGAACAATTATTATCATGAACCAAATACGTAAATACGTCATTACGAATTCATGCTCATCATGCGCAACTTGTTATCGGTAAGCTAATTTCCCGTGGAAATCCGCTAACCTCGATTCCAAGGGAGCCGCATCCGTTGCTTCGCGGCTTGTGATTCCAGTCTGGTTTCGGCGCGGACCCTGAAACATTGAAATAGCGCGCGTCTGAGACTCTCGTCCAATCAGAACGTCCCAGGTCAGTTTTGCATGCTCACGTAGTTGCCGGAAGAGAAAGTAACCCATAACCTAACCTAACTAGTCGCGATATCATATATATATATATATATATATATATATATATATATATATCACACGATTTCTCATTATGTTATATTGTATTACGTTATGATTAATTGTAGACATATCCTTGCTGAGTACACTTTTTGTCCAACACGAAAAAGCGCATAAGGGCCGGAAAGCGCGGAGGGGAGCGGAGCAGAGTGTAGAAAGTGTATTCAAAACAAACAATTGATTTGCAGGCTAAACAACCAATGGCGAGAGTTCTCCGCGAAGCACTCCGCGATAACCTGATAAGGCGAGCGCTGATAAAACAACGCGTCAATTGCTCGCGGATTTGCGCGCATTACCGTCGGGACATTGGAAGACGCAGTTCTCCTCCACGGCGGCGTCGAACACCTCGTGTATGTCCTTGATTTTCCTAGCTACGGTGATGGCGTTCTCGAAGAAGTCGTGAAAGACGGACTCTGCCGCCAACACGGCGTCCCGCAGATTCGACAGCAATCCGGAGCCATAGCCGGACCACGCGTACGCCAGGAACGTCAACACGTAGATGATGAATTTGCGATACCGCGACAGATCCATCCCGTTGCGCGGGACGACCGATCGGATCGCATCGGCGTGATCGCACGACTACACACAGGACTGCCCAAGTATTTTTAGATGTGTACGTGTGGACTCTCACACTACGGTGTCCTACGTGGACACGTGGTGCTCGGATCGTGGCCGCCGCAGCTACCTTGACTAACTCGATGCGCGAAAAGCGAAGGATCACTTTTCTCAGCTGCGCAAACAAACAGAATGTTCAATGTTGTCGAGTGAAGAATCCAACTTTCATTCAATTAACACAGTGACAGAAACTAGGCATTTTAGGCAGCGAAGCTGAATCAAGCATTCAAAAGTCTTTAGCTTTTAAATATATTTACGATCATAAAATTTAATTAACTTTTCTTACGTTGTTATAGGAGTATAAGTGAGAATCCATCAAATTCGAAAATTTGTCGTAAAGTTTGTCGACTTGTGCCTGATAAATTAAAGGTAACGAGCAAATGAAATTGATATCATTCGAAAGTGCAAACCTTCCTTTAAGTACGCGTCTCCGCAGATTGCAGGACGATTATTCTTTATAGAATTATTTAACACTAAACTCCATTGAAAATGACATTTTGAACTCGAACACTCACAATAGACAAATGTAAATCGGTATATGACGTTTGCTTGACAATGATTAAAAAGCTGAAAGTTTCTTTCGCAAGGTGCTGTTATCACACTTTTTATACCATAATTAAATTGCAATGTGAAAACCCATTTGAAATATAAGGTGGGGTTCGAATAGTCGTTGCTTCTCATTTAACTAGATATATTTCATTGATAAACATTATCAATGTTATGAATTTAACATTCCTGGAAAATAGAGACTTCAGGATTTAAAATGGCTAAACTCGTTTTCTATCGTAGTTTTTAACAAAGTCTATTGAATTTTGATTGTGTCAAGAGCGGCTGCCTACACGTTGAGTCGTACTACTAATAATCTACAGGCATGAGAAATAAAAAGGGATAGCTAAGCCTACTATTCAGTTTATTCGACGTAGAATCTCGTTAAATATGGTGGCGACTCGTAGCGGAGATTTTGAAACTAAAAGTCTATTACAAACTCGAACCTTCAATGACATAAATTCTATTTGTCTGTCATGTTTGATTCAAGTTTTGTTTAAACTTAGCAAATTATAGCAGAAAACTTATACCTCAATTTGTATTCTCAATATTGTCAGAATTAACTTAACTTTATATTCACAAGTGCATTCACAAACCAAAGATTTGTTTTGTAAAATTGGTCAGTTCTTACGGCTTACAACTTACGACACGTATTGTAGAATAACCTTTACTGCTCCATTAGCATATATATATTATTATTTTTTAAATTAATTTAACTTTGTCTTGGCATTTTCATGTAGATAAAATGACAACATTTTATTAGATTGGAATTAGAGATCAATCGAGTAATTGAAGTACTGAATATGTTATTTGTAATATTAATTGCAATATATCAATTGTAACATGTAATATTTGTAATATAGACATTTTGTCAATCTTCAAAATTTCTTTATAAGTTCGCCGCTTGCGTGCAGTCTTTTCACATCGGTACCACCACCCAAGCACATTCCATTGAGGAATACTCTCGGCACTGTCCTGGCACCTGTCATTTCGCCCAATATTGTTTGTATTTCGTCAGCATCTTCTCGGTCGTCCAGTTCTATCGCCATGTAAGTTTTGTTTAACGAGTCAAACACCTGCAAGAGAATACAATGAAGGCGACCAATGATGAACAATGATGAATGCTAATAAGTGATATGCTTGCAAGTAGCAAATTAAATTAATTACAATAATCAAGTAATTTACAAGTTCATATTCTCCTAGGTTAATATATTGTGCAAAGAGCTGCTCTTGATATGGACAAGATTGACGACAAGTTGTGATCACTGAATTAATCAATTAACTGAATTTTGATCCATTTGTAAGAATCAAAGTATAAAATCGTGATGTTAAAGCACCTGTTTGGCCATTTTGCAATACGGACAGCTACTCTTGGAGAATATGACGACCGATTCCTTGGCGATGGCTTGGTCTATGAACTCTCGCGCTGAAGTCATGGCTGCTCTGTTCGTACTGGAAACTGAACCCATTCTATTGAGTTGAAGGGATCACTCATTCAGTTATGCCTCAAACTTGTGGTCTCGCGTGTGAACGTTAATCACCGTTTATTTGTACACTCGGCAAGGCTAAAAACTCGAAAACGACATGCAGGAATTCATGCTATCGCACCTTCGTATTTCATTTCATTACAGACGTTTAGATATTTATTACGGACGACTCTGCAGAAACGATTGTGCGATTTATGCGACAGTGAATGCAATTTGTAATCTAAAGTCATCAAGCTTCGCTTCGTGGAAGAAATAAAGCGTCGGTCTGAATTTCGGCCGATTACGCAATACGTATGGATAAATCGGTGTTCTTTGTGCACTGCAGATCGCAATGTAGAAGAGAAGAATGGTGCGTCGTCAAAATTAAGCGAGGCTTGATATCCTTTGGTTCTTCAGAATTGAAGAAGACAATATCAGGAGATAATATACAGATACGAAGCAGCTTGCAGATAAGGAATCGTGAAGATAAATCACTCCATCAGATCGATTTTTATATAAATACGCAATTTATGGCCAAGTTCGAAATTAAATTAATTAGAAATTTCAACGAGGAAAATAATGGTAAATATATGTAGAAAAGGGTACATCTCACCGATTTTTTTCATTTTGAAATATGTTATAAAGGATGAAATTCTGAGTGACCTTTTCTAATAGTAATTATATGGGGGTCGCTTATAATTTCTAGATATTTGACTTTAAAGTTTTATAATTGTACGCTGAAGTATATTTGAAGTGGACAAGCAGTTTTCATTCACTTTAAATATTGGAAACAGTACGTATACGCGGGAGAGGGGCTCCGCCCTTCCCCAAACAAATCCTAACCTAACCTAACTTATTGCATCTTTGTATATTTTTGGACATTGTTGAAAAAAGTTCTCTTAAGATTATCTATCACCTGGCTCAACTTAACTTGTTATAATATCTGCATATAATTAGGTGTTGTGGCTTTTAAGGAGATCTTTTCAACATCGCCCAACAATATATAAAGATGCAACAAGTTAGGTTAGGTTAGGATTTTTTTGGAGAGGGGGCAGAGCCCCTCTCCCGCTTATATGTACTGTTTCCTATATCTCTGTGTACACACTATGTTTGGATTAACTGTTTGGATTGTACTGTAAATAACTTATGTCAGCCTATGATATCTGGAATTTAATTCCAGGATAATCAAAATTCCACAACTTCAAAATCAAATATCTCGAAAACTATAAGCGACCCCCATATAATTGTATCAGGAAGTCACTCAAAATTTTATCCTTTATAACATATTCCAAAATGAAAAAAAAACCGGTGAGGTGTACCTCTTTCTATATATTTACCGAAATAAAAAGGGATCACTTTCACTTCGTTATTAATGTTCTTTCGTGTCGAAAATAGAATACGATCACCGATCGGCGTACCCAAAATTCCCGCGCTATTTGCACAGCAGCACGTAACTTGAAGCACAGCATAACCTATTAGGTCTGTTCTTTTTCTCTGTACCGCTGCACTAGTGCAATAAGTTCGAGTGAGACAAGTATATATTTGTCTCACTTTAACTTATTGCACCAGTGCAGTGGTGCAGAAGAACAGATCATATGTGTGTGAGTAGCATAACCTATTTATGAATCCCAAACAACTGAATATCCCGTTGTTACCTCCGCTTTAACCTGTCCGCTAATATTCCATATGTTCGAATACTTGCTTCAATAGAAATCTAACGCAACGTCCAGTCACAATGACGCATCATGACTCACAGTTACCTTGCCACGTTAGAAAAAAAAGAGTGATAGTTGCTTCAAGAAACCACTACACTTCGAATCCGCTACTATGAGTGCTTCGGTGAAGGAGAAGAAATAGTCTGACAGAGTTATGTCAGTAAACTCGTGCAAAAATGAAATTATACATATTCATATGCATACACACAAAGATAATATCATACCCACGAAGAAAACTTTGCCTTATAAATCATGAAAATCAATATCTTTACACTTTTGTACGGACACGGACAGTTGCAACAAAGGTCAAAAATGAACGCACTCGAGAGATCAGCAATAACTTCACCTCGTTTACCTTCAACAGCCTTCGATTGCCGATACGTTGTTTTTCAGCGAACGTTTGCTCGGCCAAACAAATCTGACAAGACGAAGAAGCGTCCACAAACACAAAGAACAACTAGACACGACAGCGGTAGTCGACTGAGTAGCGCTTTTCGCTGTCGCTCACCTGCACTCTCTCCTCTCCAACTGCTAACTTTATGTCTGACGCACAACACATACGTGATACGTCCAAGGTCTGTAAATAGAGACAGAACGAAGTCAGGTCCTCCCACGGCCGCCATTTTGGAGCCAGAGAATCTGTGTGTTGGTGCACGTGATACTATGTACGTGTAGTATCATGATGGTTTAGCGTGAGTTCGGTGTGAGTGGTTAATCAGCTGAGCCACAGTCGCCGGCATTTTCGAGCCAAACCGCGTGAAGTGGATGAGAGGACCTGATTCTCCGTCTCTCTATTTACGGACCTTGCATACGTCACTCGAGCCACGTCGTTGCCACGAATTTGCGTTTATCTCTCGAATTTGCACATTTCTCTCGCATTCGCTCGCAACGTTTGTTTGTTTATAAAAGTATGAAGTAAATATTTTCACCCTCAATCACGATATTGCAACACTGTGCTTTATATATTCCTTTTTCCATTGATCTTATTAATCAGCGTGAAGATAACGTGGAGAAAGAGGAAAAAAGAAAGAGGAAAATTCAATTTGCAGAAGTCGTTCTTTAAGTCAGGTAGTCAAACTGATAGTCACCATTTTATTTCTTTATTAACTCAATATAACGTCGTCGTATGCTCTAACTCGATTACTTAACGGTTCGACTTCATGCTTCAGGCTAAAGATATAGATAAAGAAGTAAGCAATTTTTTTTTCCTCGTAAAGATAAAGCTTCGTACATTTAAGCAACACTTGATTTCATATCAACAAAAAATGTGTGTGTGTGTGTTTCTTGCATTGATTTAAAGAAAAATTAATACTCGTTCTTTGACGCCAGTTAGGCTCATGCGGACGCAAGAGCAAATAAATTGTGTCAAGCTAATGTCGAGCTAAGCTGAGCTACACTTTTCATGGCATCTGCAATTTCCCATATTATTCCTCGCAGACACCTGCATATTTCTTTCGGCAAAAATTTTTATGCCTTTGCATTCTTTTCATTCATCCAAGGTCAGTACAGAACCGGATTTTGCAATTAATCTTTTCAAAAAATGATAATAAATAATAATATTTTCTTGTCCTGCACTCCAAGTGCAACTCTCACTTCAACAAATTAAGCAGTTTTTGTTTCAAGCTTAAAAAAAATGCTCTGTACGTTTATACGGCGACGATCCTCATCATAATTACAAATATCATAATACTGATAGTGAGATGATTTTTCCTGTATGTGGAAAACAACAAATGGAAAATTGGCTCTGGCTTATTTCGCGTGTCTCTGCGAAGCCTCTTGTAGATCTTAAAGTCTTGTCTACAATATGCTCTTTGCTTTCCGTTTTTCTCTCTCTCTCTCTCTCTCTTAATCTCTTTCTGACTCACCTTATGCCTCAAGCTAGAAAATACTAAAGAATAAGAAACAGAAAGCAGAGAAAATATGTTGTAGATCAGGTTTAAGAGAATACACCTGTCTGCAAGGTTACGTTACTGTCGACAGCAGCACGTATCGACTAATCGAAACGTCATCATTCTAATCCGCGAGGCTCGTGGGTCGACGGATGGACGTTGACGACGGTGGTCGATGGTTATCGTGTTGGAAGTTGGAAGTGGCTCCGCGGTTCCTGACGTGACGGTGAGCTCGGGCTCCGTACGTCGTTATTTGCTGTTAGTCGTGTGCGTAAGGTTTCGCGAATAATTAGAACGTGATGGCGTAACGACAAGGAAACCGTCGTCGAGATGAGCAAAGCGACGAAATTCGTGGGCCCCAGGGGCGGCCTGTACGTCGTCGAAGGCGAGGTCTGCCTCCTGGTGACGGCAATGCGGCGAGGTGCCCGATGGTCGTCGCATTCTCACCAGGTTAGATCGCTCATCCCGGTTCAGCTGATGTTCGGCAGATAATTCTACATTATGCGTTCTTCCGAGCTCCTTCCGAGTCTCTCGCCACGTTTATATTTATTTTGCTGGTTGTTCAATCAAACAGGTTGCAGGGATCGGTCTGCCGATCGAGAATGTTCTTTTCTTCCACACTTCTCGCGACAAGATTGCGGTCTTGCGGTGACAGACATCCTGCAACTCATATTGATCTACTCGTCTGATGGATATCAGCTGTGTTGTATCAGCTTCACCATTTCTTCTCTTATGCCCAAAGCATAAGTCCTAACATGTGTGTGGGATTTAAAAAATTAAAGAACAACTCAAGCACATTAGTGCCACGCTCTGTTCCGACATATTTAGTCAGCAAGATATCCATATGACACGACCAGTGTGTGAAGCTAGGAAGAATTGATTAACATTGTGATGAATCTTGAGTGATTTTTGTATAATATAATTTCTAGGATGATGATCAAGATAATCTCATAAAGGGCTTGAACACCTTGAAAGATGCATTGAATGAGCCAAAAGATCTGTCTCAATTAAAACCTGGAGTTTTCCTTGCACCCTTTCTGGAAATCATAAGATCTGAGGAGACCACAGGACCAGTGACTAGCCTGGCGTTGTCTGCTGTTAACAAAATAATTTCTTATGGTTTCGTCGGTCAGTTTCGCTCTCAGCCATTGATATAGAATATTTATGTACATATAATGTTGCAACATATATTTTGTTTCTTAGATTCCAATCATCCTGCTATAGCATCCTGCGTAGAAGCTATCGCCGATGCAGTCACACATGCCAGATTCGTGGGAACTGACGCATCTGGAGATGGAGTGGTCCTCATGAGAATCCTTCAGGTTCTGCGAGCTCTTATGTTGTCACCTGCTGGCGACTATCTCTCCAACGAAAGTATATGTGAAATTATGCTGAGTTGCTTCAGGATATGCTTTGAAACACGGCTTAGCGGTAAGCTTTGCATGTAAAATTGGTCTTACATTTTCGCTAATGTGTCACAAATACATTGTAACGAGATATCCCCTCTGCAGAAATACTTAGGAGAACAGCGGAGCATTGCCTGAGAGACATGGTGCAACATTTGTTCACTAGATTACCACAATTCGTCGACGACACCAGAGCTTTGCCAAATATGAAAGTAGGTCTCGTGACGTACGATTCGTCGACATATTATTTAGTACGGTAGAAAAAAGTCACATTTACATTTCGATGTTCCGCAGAAAATGAGAACAAATAGTATGGAAAGTACCCGTAGCAAAAACAGGAAACACAAAAGCTACATGAAGCAAAAGTCCAAGTCCCCCACGGATGATGTCGACGATAAAGAGTCACACATCCTTAGCTCGGTTGACGGAATACGAACAAGCAGTCATCTGGCCAGCAATCCCGTCTCGCCGATTGGGAATATCGTTGATATGCAGGGATCCTTGGATCACGGAAGTGTCGATAAAAACGAGGACGAGAAGAGCGACGGAAAAGTCAACGGTAGCAAAGACATCAATGATAAAAACGAGTGCAATAAGACGGTGGATAATCAAGAAACGAGTAAGAAGCAGGAAGACGATAAGTACACGAACAACAGAGAAGTCAGCGGTGAAGTAGAGACAGCCGAGGCTAATAGCACTTCCGAGAACGTTGACGCGGAGAATAATAAAACCGTGCCTCACGAAGAAACCAAACCAAACACAGAGAGGGAGGACACGTGTGAGCAGAGAAACACGGCAAACGATGTGTCTGAATCCTCCAGCAAACAATCTTTGCCAGAAAGTCCAGGTAATATCCGTCGTTCTTACCGTTTTGTGAAGTAAATTCGATCGAGAATAGATAAAAATAAAATATATTAATATAAATACCCCATGAACAATAATAATGAGAAGATAATTTCTCAGATAATTAACAGATTAAAGATTAAATTTTAATTGTTTCTTTGCCGCATCTCTTCGTCTCCCGTCATCGATTTCTCGTGCAGGGGACGAGACCAAGAGTATCGAATTGACGCAGTCTCCGGTTGGCAGCGTGGAAGACCTGTCGATAGACGAGAGCGTGTCCAAGAGCTGCAAAGCGAAGGAACCCGAACAAATGGAAGAATACGTGAACACCCAGGGCGTTCGTTTCATGCCGCTGCAACAGCGCACGCCGTACGGTGCGCTGTGCGTGCGCGAGCTATTCAGGTTTCTCGTCTCCTTGTGCAGCCCCCTCGACAAACAGAACAACGAGATCATGACCCACTTGGGTCTGAGTTTGCTGCAAGTGGCGTTGGAAATCGCCGCCGACGCTCTTTCCAATTTCTCGTCGTTACTCGCGCTTGTGAAGGACGACTTGTGCAGAAATCTTATTTTGGTAAGAGGGAAAACCAAATTGCTAATACAATAACAATAGTAATTACAAATTACATGGTTTTATGTATTTGACTTGGTTTGCAAATACAGGAAGGAGGTCGCGTGTTATCTTCATTTGTTGTTTATTTGTGTTCTTAATAAAGATTTCGTAATTTTATGTTTCAGCTGCTTGGAACAGACAGGCTGTCGATTCTCGCCGTAGATCTTCAAGTGTCATTCCTGCTGTTCGAGTCGCAGAGAGAGCATCTGAAATTCCAATTGGAGCATTACTTAACCAAATTAATGGAAATCGTGAATTCAGAATCCAATAAGATATCCTATGAGCAACGGGAATTAGCGCTTGGTGAGACTTTTTTAATTTTGCGACAATACGCAGCGTGAACAATATGAACAATATGAACAAATTTTACTCCCGTAATTCGTAGAGGCCATAGTAAGATTGTGGAGAATACCCGGCTTGCCCGCTGAGTTATATTTGAATTACGACTGCGGACTTTATTCTACGAACATGTACGAAGAACTTATGAAGATGTTCTCCAAGGTACACGTCGTCTCTCGCACGTGTAACACGTGAACATTCTCATTGTATTCGTAATATGAAGAGATCACAAACATTTTCTTTCAGAACGTCTCCATGCCTACGGCTGGCATGTACAGTATGCAGTTGATCTCCTTGGATGCCATATTAATGCTGGTTGCCGGTATGGAGATCCGCTGCAAGGGCAAACCGTGTAAGCCGTCGCGTCACGAAGTATCGCTAAATCTTCCTACGCGCGAAGACTTGCTCGCCACGAAGGCGAACAAACGCGTAGGTGCTCGTTTTCTTCTGATTCACGTCGTATCTCCGCGCAGGATAAGCAGGATCTTTCGTTTCCGTTTCGCAGTGGCTGGCCCTCGGCACGGAGAAGTTCAACGAAAACCCGCGCGAAGGTATCGCAAAGCTCACGGAACACGGACTTCTGGGCGGTACTCCCGGTCATTCGGATCCGGAGAAAGTAGCGAAATTGCTGCGAGAGAATCCTGGTCTGGACAAGAAAGCGATCGGCGAGTATATCAGCAAGAAGGAAAACAAGAATATACTCAATTACTTTGTACACAACTTCGACCTGAGGAACACCCGGATCGACCAGGCTTTACGGCTGTATCTGGAGTCGTTCAGGTTGCCCGGTGAAGCGCCTCTCATAGCTCTTCTGCTTGAGAAATTCGCCGAACATTGGCACGTGAGTGCGCGTATTCTGTTGTAGTGATTACGACCTAAAAGGACGACGTGAAGATGATATCAAGGTCATTCTACAATACGTGTCGGTAAGTTGTAAGCCGTAAGAACTGACCAATTATAGCCGATTATTTTTGTAATTATCGACTGTGATTCGCCAATTCTTACGGCTTACAACTTACGACACGTATTGTAGAATGACCTTCGGAATATTAGAATGATAAAGAAAAAATTGTTATTGTTTCCAGGACAGCAACGGTAGACCGTTCGCCTCGGCCGATGCTGCCTTTACATTGGCTTACGCGGTAATTATGTTGAACGTCGATCAACACAATTATAACGTCAAGAGGCAAAATAATCCTATGACCGCCGACGAGTTCAAGAGAAACTTGAAGAAAGTGAACGGCGATGCCGATTTCGATCAAGATATGCTCGATGAAATATACACGTCGATTAAGTAAGCGTTGCTGTGTTGCAATATTTTCTCTCTTACAACGCTATGATTCACGTCTAGTATTTTTAGTAACAAGTACCTTCGTTACTTACTCATCCGCGGTGCGTTGCTTGTTTAGGGGAGAAGAAATTGTAATGCCAGCCGAGCAAACTGGACTGGTGAAGGACAATTATCTGTGGAAGGTTCTGCTGAGAAGAGGTTCCGGGCGTGAAAGCACGTACCTAAAAGTAGGCAATTCCGGCGAATTCGTCGACCGAGATCTGGCCGAGCACGCGTGGGGACCCATCGTGAGCGCTCTTTGCCGTGCCTACGACAAAGCTCCAGACAGAACGCTGAAATGCAAAGTGTCTCAAACGTTTCTAAGGTTCGTTTGGCATACGCCTTCGTTAACTTTTATAGATTCGCTCTTGCAAGATGTTCATCGAACACAAATTTACTCTCTTTTAATTAAATCCTGTATGTATCCTCCTCGATGTCCTCTTTTTATTTTAGTTGCGCGGCGATAAGCGCCCACTACAGCATGTGCGGCGATCTTGACACTCTCGTGGTGAGCCTCTGCAAGTTCACCGGCTTGATAACCGGCGGGAAGCCCGAGCAAGTGGTGCAGCACCTCGGTGGAAGCGGCAAGTGCCAACTGGCCGCTCTCACTCTCTTCAAGATCACACGTTTACATGGGGACGCTTTGCGAGCGTCCTGGAAAAACATCATCGATTGTCTGCAATCGCTCTACGAAGCGAGACTGTTGCCGAAAAACCTCACCGAGGCGGAGGACTTCATCGATCCGTCGGGCAAGATATCTCTGCTTCGGGAGCCGACCACGCCGAAAGTCTCGCCGGGCGATCAAGGCATATTCTCCACCTTTTACTCGTACATCGCGATGGACACGTCGCGGCAGTCGCATCCTGCCGAGGCAACTTCGCGGAAAAAGGCCACCGAGTTCATCAGCAACTGTTACCTCAAGTCCATCATCGAGGAGAGCAAGTTCTTTCAGGTGAGTCCACTTTCCATAGCACGTAGATGCACAAGTGAGCACAAGTACAAAATTGGTAACTGCTACGAGACATTCTAACTCACTCACCACTCCACCGCAGAGTGAGTCGCTCAATTCCCTCGTCGGTGCTCTGGTGTCGGTGAATCCCAGCGACGAAGACGTGTCGATATTCCTGCTGGAGCTGTTGCTGGAAGTAACCATACAGAATCGCGACAGGGTGACGTGTATCTGGCCGGTGGTGCAGAGCTACTTGGACCGGTTGTTAACGGTGGCAGCGCGAGAAAATCATCCCTATTTACTCGAGAGGGTAGCCGTGGGCATGCTGAGGTTGGCCATCAGGCTGTTACGCGGTGAAGAGTTCGCGTGTCTGTCTCCTCTGCTACCTCTCACTCACCTGCCATCCGCGACGACCGCACCGTTAGCTCGGCAAATCGCCTACGGTCTGTTCGAGCTCCTGAAGACCGGTGCCGCGAATATTCACAGCGCCGAGGACTGGAAGGTGGTGTTCAGCCTGTTGGAGTGCGCGGGTGCCGGTGCGCTAGCGCCTAAACGCTCCAACACGGTCTTGGACGAGACTGCGAATACCAGAGCGTCGGTTTTAGACCCGAGACCGATCAGTCCCGTGCCGGAGTGGGTGCTGGTGTCGCCGACAGGCACCGAGGCTCCTCTGCCGGTAGCCGCGGAGAGGATAGTGCTGGCGCGTGACCTACAGTCGCACGACTCAGCGGCGTTCGTCAAGTGCTGCGAGAGTCTCAACTTTCTGGTGCGCGACATGGCGCACGTCACACCCTTCAACTTCGACCTGTGCGTCAACTGCGTGAGAACCTTCGCCGAGGCGGTGTTGCAGTGCGCAGGCAAGCGAAACCGAGTGTGCAACTCGGCGGAGGAGGCACCCGGCTACCAACACAGTCCTGAACAGCTGCTGGATCTGATGCACACACTTCATACGAGGATCGCTCAGGTATTCCGTTGGTGGGCGGAGGAGGGCAGCATCGACGACGGTATATCCCTGTGGCCGCAGGCTTGGCGACCATTGCTGCAGGGCATCGCGCGGCTCTGCTGCGACGCGCGTCGGCCTGTACGCACAGCTGCGATCACGTGTCTGCAGAGCACGCTGTTGGCGCACGACTTGGCGCAGCTGTCCGCGATCGAGTGGTCGCAGTGTCTCGAGGAGGTGCTGTTCCCGTTATTGGCGCAACTGTTGGACCCCATCGCGTCGAACGATCCTGTCGGCGTCGAGGAGACGCGAGTTCGGGCCGCGATGTTGCTCTCCAAGGTGTTCCTTCACCATCTGACACCTCTGCTGACGCTGCCCGGTTTCTTGCCGCTGTGGCTAACTGTGCTCGATCTGCTGCGCGCGTACATGCACGCCGACAACAGCGAGCTGCTGTTCGAGGCCATCCCCGAGTCCCTGAAGAACATGTTGCTGGTGATGTCGTCCGCCAACGTATTAGCGGCGACTTCTAATCTCTGGGCCCCGACGTGGCGGGCGATCGACGCGTTCTTGCCCAACCTGAGGACAGAACTCTTCCCGGAACCGCCGGCGCCGGCGGTTGTGCCACAGCCGGCGCAGCAGCAACCGCAGTCGCCACCGCAGACACCGCAAGTGATAAGTTTGGTCGGTCAACAGCAGCCACCTTCTTTCCCAGGGTCTATAGCACCGCAACCGGACAGCCCATCGACCTCGTCGTCGGCCGACGTCGAGCGCGCAAACGTTCAGGATAACGCGAATGCAAGGACAACGGCGCCCGTCGACATCCTACACCCCGCGCAGCCCAGCGCGGTCGCGGTCCCGATTCCCCCCCTGCCGACGTTGATGTTCAACACCGAGGGTAAGGAGCCGCAGCAGGTGATCACTCTGGTCAGTCAACCAGCGCCGAGCGTGACGAGTCCGGTAGCGGTGCAACCCGCAGCTCAGAGTATCTTCGATGTTTGCCATTCGTTGAATTCTCTGGCAGACAAAACGAGCGAGCAGCCAACGCAGCTGCAGCTTTCATCGTCACCGCCGGCCGAAGAGGAGCACGACACAGTGGCGAAGAAAACGACGAAGCAAACGAGCGACGAAGATCACAGCGCACAAGATGAGAGCGCGATCAGACGATACGAGGAGTGGAAACAGCAGCAACAGCAGCAACAGCAGCAGCAGCAGCAGCAACAGCAGCAACAGCAACAGCAACAGCAGCAGCAACAGCAGCAGCAGCAGCAGTGCACGCAGCACGTTTCATATGGACAGGCATCTCAGTATCAGCATCTGACGACGGAAAATTCCTCTTACCGCACGGATCCATCTGAGGTGAATCAATGTCTTGCTTCTTAACAGGATCTTAACCCTTAGAGTGCAATCAGCGCCCATTAGAGCCTGACGAGGAGAAAACCTTCACCTTGCGTGAACAGTGCCTTTAGACGATAGAGAAACCGTTCCCTTTTCCTCGCTGTTAACATCAGAACGCGCTAAAGCGAGGCTGACGTGATGATTCCGCATCAAAGCGCATCGTCTTGCTTCCAAGCGGCCCGCAGTCTAAGGGTTAAGAAGTCAATCACCCCGTTGCGATTGACTCTTGATAAATGCGTTCGCTTCGTGCCAATGAAATAACAAAAAATGATACCTTCGCGACCACGCTGGGATCACGGGACGCGATAATGAACAAACACGTTGGCCGAGCGTAAAGATGATCTCTCTGATATCGTCTTTACGCGAGCACTTTGTATTTTAATTGCCGTCCGCAATGTGATCGTAGCTCGTTAGAAGGAAACTTGCCTAAGGCAGCTCAATGCTGGTGATGAAAAGAAGCCCGTTGTTGGGCGATTATCTCTGTGGTGAGACGTAACCGTA